>NW_016823697.1:66576-93129 GCF_001698545.2 Rhinopithecus bieti
CCCTGCTCAGTTCTTCATAGGGCAGAACAATTTTTTTTGTTTTTCATTTGAATAGATCATTTTGAGCTGCCATGAACACCCATTCCAAGCATACAGAGTCAATACATTAGCCCCCCAACACTTCAACTGATAGAAGGTGACTTTTGGGTCAGGTATTAGCCATGAAGAGGTATTCCAATATTTCACCTGTTGGATTTACATGTTATGAAATACTTAAATATGGGACACTGTGGTGAGAAGTGTGCAAATGTTTAGGTTGTCACCACTTCAAGCGGTTGCTCACAACACAACCAACTTGTGGCACTTGTACCACACAGGTAATTACACCAGAGGAAAATACACAGAACAAGCTGGAAAATAGAGATGTGAGTTTAAGGGAGAGGTAGGGAAGGGTGGAGATAGAAGGGAGTGGTGAATGAAAAGGGTGTGGTGTATGTTCTGGTTCTGAAACCTTAATGTCTGCCAACCATGCAGTAGATATAGAGGTATCTGTAGCAAAAAAAAGTTCTAGAAATTCTGTTCGAGTTTTTGTTCCTATTGATTTGAAATCCACCCTCTTAAGTATACATTAAAAGAGTGAATAACTGTTTTCCAATTTAAAGCAAAATAAGCTCACCCATTGTTTCTGTTCTTTGAATCTTTATGTGCTTATCAGAAACACTGGTATATCTCATAACATCATTAATTGTTATTTCCAACATTTTAATTTATTTTTCTTCTGCTATCCTGCTGAACAGTTCTTTCCACAGCATCAGAAATTTTAAAATATACATTTAAAAGTTTCTTGTTTAAAATATTTCAAGGTTTACATTTACAGTATTCTGATTTTTTAAAAATCTGGTGAATATATTTTGGGTTTTTAAAACTTCATATAGGAGCCAGGCCCGGTGGTTCACGCCTGTGATCCCAGCACTTTGGGAGGCTGAGGTGGGCGGATCACGAGGGTAAGAGATCGATACCATTCTGGCCAACATGGTGAAACCACATCTTTACTAAAAACACAAAAATTAACTGGGCATGGTAGGATATGCCTACAGTCCCAGTTACTCGGGAGGCTGAGGCAGGAGAATTGCTTGAACCCAGGAGGCAGAGGTTGCAGTGAGCCGAGACTATGCCACTGCACTCCAGACTGGGCAACAAGAGTGAAACTCCATCAAAAAACAACAAAAAAAAAATTCATATAGTTATCTATCCTGTAGCTTTAGTATGTGTTTGGGAAATTTGTTAAACTGTCTAAACTTCAATTTTCTCAGCAATAAAATGGGATCTGAATACTTCCTAATGATTGTTAAAAGGATTAAATAAGATCACGTAGACAATTCACCCGGCACTGTTACAGTAGGTAGTAAGGCAGACAGGAGTAGAACAGGAGAGGGCCGCCTCACCAGAAATGCCAGGCAGCCATCAAGTGATGGTCAGATGGCTGTTGAACTGCCTCTCTAAAATAATAAATTGTCGCAGCCAGCACCAAGAAAAGGAAGTCTCCCAACAGACAGAAAAAAACTTGATGCTGGTGACCAGCAACTTCCTAATAAGATCTCAGGAGTTGGGTTAGTGAGCTCCAGTGTGTGCATTAAGAGGCAAAACAGTGGAGTTTAACTGGTATATGACCTTCCTCTAGGAACACTGGACTAGTAAGGGAAAAACGCCTCAAGCGAGCATGCACACAACTTTAGTGAACACATTGTGCATGCGGCCCCTCCCAAGTGCTGGTAGGCCACTCTGCATGCAGACAGCCCCCCCACCAAGGAAAGAATCATGGGAGAAGTAATGCAACCTCGAAAGCATGCCAACATATAAGACCCCGAGTCAAGGGTCAAAGTGTGCACTTGAATCTCTCAAGTCGCTTGCTTGACCCTCTTCCAAATGTACTTTACTTCCTTTCATTCCTGCTTTAAACTTTTAAAAAAACCTTTCACTTCTGCTCTAAAACTTTGCCTCGGTGTCTCACTCTGCCTTGTGCCCCTCAGTCTAATTCTTTCTTCTGAGGAGGCAAGAATTGAGGTTGTTGCAGACCCATATGGATTTGCCACCACTAACAGTACAAACCCCAACAGTGGTAGTTAAGTCATGAATATAAAGGTATTATTAGCCTGACAAACACAATGGAGTCTTCAAAATGTTTTTTACTTCAAATGGCTCAAAAATAATTTATGAACATGAATTTAAATATTTGTGAGAGTTTCATTGTTTAAAACTACATCTATTTACATAACCTATTCTCTGTGGTCAAAAGGCCACAGTATAAGTGAAAGATAAGATCTGTAGGGTAAGTAGGTGCTAGGCAGCTTGCAGGGGATATGAGGATCTAAGAATAAACAAAGGTGGGGGTGCAAATTTGGTCAGGGAGAGAAAGTAAACACATGCACAGAATTGCGAAAGTCCCTGAATTGAGCTGCACTTCAGAATAATCTTGAAGTTTTAAAAACTTACTGATGCCCGGGCCCTCCCCCAGAGGGTCTGATTTAATTGGTCTCGGATGGCCTCGGCATGGGATATTTTAAAGTCTCTATGTGATTTTAATGTCTATTCAAGGTTCAGAACCAGCACTCTACAAACAAGAAATCAGGGAGTTAGAAGAAAATAGAGAGATCTGATTACTGAGGGAGGAGAATAGAAAGACTAGAATGGAAGAAGCAGACAATTTGTGAAATCCCTTGCAGACTATGCAGTGCCATCCTATGCTGTGCTATGCTAAGAACTTTAGGCTTTATTCTGAAGAGAAATTAGTTGCAAGATAGAGTGAAGTGATCGGGTTTGCTAGAACTGGGTGCAGGGTCAAGAATTGATTATAGGGAACAAGACTAAAGGCAGGAGCTGAGTTAGATGAGTAAGAAGTTGTAATTGTCTAGGCTAAATACGGGCAGTTGTAATGGGTTGGAGAAAAGTAAAGCGATTTGAGATGCCTTAAGGAGGAAGAGCTGACGGAAGTTCGTGACCTGATTGGAAAGCAAGGATGAGAGGAATTGGCTGGAGATGCTGTTAATTGAGGTAATCCAGAAAAAGTGAAGTCTGTGAGAAGGAGATAAATTCACCTGTAAATGCTGATTCCAAGATTGTATTAAAGAGTAAAGTACCACCCCACTGTCTGGGAAGTGAGGAGCGCCTCTGTCCGGCCACTGTGCAACTCTCCAGGTGTGAAGTGTCAGCCTTGTGTATGATCTTTCTGCCTTCCCCAAGTTTGCATTTTTGACCTTAAAGTTTACTTTTAAATTAAAAAGAAATAAAGAGTAAAGCAGGTAACGACCTTATTTTGTAATAGTAGCATTATTTTAACAAACATTTATGATAGTTCCCATTTCCAATGGGAATTTATGGACATTATTCTGAGATTATCACACAATCCAAGGAAAAGTTAAACAACCATCAGCAAGAATGAAGGAACCAAGCCAACTCTGCAGCAGGAATTCTGTTTGTTTGTTTGTTTCTTTGTTTGAGATGGAGTTTCGCTCTGTCACCCAGGCTGGAGTGCAGTGGCCTGATCTCAGCTCACTGAAACCTCTGTCTCCCAGGTTCAAGTGACTCTCCTGCCTCAGCCTCCCAGGAGCTTTGATTACAGGCATGTGCTACCACGCCAGGCTAACTTTGGATGACTAAAGGGAGATGTTGGTAAGCACTTGGACACGTAGGTCTGGAACTTGAGAAAGCAATGGGGGTGAGTGCATTGGAAAAAAGAAAGGACCTATGACTCAGGTCTCATACAGACTGCCTTTCCCTGCCTTCATTGTCGCTCCACAAGCTGGCCCTTTCTCAACTTGAACTTCAGGGCCTGTCACAACACACAATCTTTGCATTTAGTATGTAGTATCGGTAGATCACTGAAGTAAAGGGGCAAGGTGGAGGAGGACAATTGATTATAGAAGGTTCTAAACACTATTTTGTCATATCTATTTCTATGAAGATGGTAAGACACCATGTAAGCATCAGAAAGATAAAATACACTAATAGGCCCAGCATTCCACCTCAGGTGTTGCTTCCTGGCAGCTTTTTTTCCCCTGTATGACCCTGGTTCTCTGGTCAAACATAATTAGACCAGGAGTAGCACCTGACCCCAGTTGAACCAATCTGAGACTCTCTAGAGAATTTAAACTGAAAGACACATTAATCACAGCACTCTGGAAGGAGAATCAAAGGATTCCTGGCTGGGCGCAGTGGCTCATGCCTGAAATCCCAGCACTTTGGGAGGCCGAGGCAGGCAGATCACCTGAGGTCAGGAATTCGAGACCAGCCTGGCCAACATCATGAAACCCCATCTCTACTAAAAATGCAAAAAAAAAAAAAAATTAGCCTGGCATGGTAGCACGTGCCGGTAATCTCAGCTACCTGGGAGGCTGAGGCAGGAGAATCACTTGAACCTGGGAGACAGAGGTTTCAGTGAGATCCCTCCCTCCCTCCTCCTTTTGGAGTCCCCAGGATCTATTGTTCCCATCTGCTTTTTTGAGGCAGGATCTCAGGTGGTTCACCCAGGCTGGAGTCAGTGACATAATCATGACTCACCACAGCCTTGACCTCCTGGGCTCAAGTGATCCTCCTGCCTCAGCTTCCAAGTAGCTGGGACCACAGGCATGCACCACCATACCCAGTTAATTTGTTTTATTTTTTGTAGAGACAGGATCTCACTATGTTGCTCAGGCTTATGAGTAAAGACATGTGATATTTGGGTTTCTGTTTCTGTGCATTTTTATACAAAATTTTATAGTAGTTACTTCCTTCTATAATTTGGAATTGTCAATTGGGTATGTAATATGTTTCTATTTTTATTTTTAAAGTGTTTTTTTTTTTAAATTCCTTTCCTCTTAACCTAGTTTGAATTGATTTTCTTTTTTTTTTTTTTGAGACGGAGTCTTGCTCTGTCACCCAGGCTGGAGTGGAGTGGCCGATCTCAGCTCACTGCAAGCTCCGCCCCTGGGTTTACGCCATTCTCCTGCCTCAGCCTCCCAAGTAGCTGGGACTACAGGTGCTCGCCACCTCGCCCGGCTAGTTTTTTGTATTTTGTAGTAGAGACGGGGTTTCACCATATTAGCCAGGATGGTCTCGATCTTGTGACCTTGTGATCCGCCCGTCTCGGCCTCCCAAAGTGCTGGGATTACAGGCTTGAGCCACCGCGCCCGGCCTGAATTGATTTTTCGAACTCATAATCAAAAGAGTCTTCACACAACAGCTGAAGGCATGGAAATAAAAAACATCAAGCAGTTTAATATTCATCAACTTGGGATGTGGAGGGTAACAGGCATTAAGTTGAAAGGGCATTAATTAGGAAGGGTAATCACACTCTAGATTATGGTGGGTTTGGTATGTATCCAGGTTCACCTCCCTATGTATTTATATATATATAAACCTCAGGTTTTAGAAATAATTAAGTGGAATTCATCCTTCTTGCTGTACAAGTGTCTGATTGTTAAGCCTCTGAAACCTTCCAATTTATAACAGCACAAAAGATGGTTTTGAGGAGTGGAAAAATACTGAATATCAGAGGTCAGAAAAGTCAGGAAACTCCCCTTAATGCTAAAACAACAAGGTTATTTGGAAAGTCCCTAGCAGGGCAAGCGGCCGTTTGTGGTTTGGTCAAAGGGTGGGAACCAATGAACAACTGACTAATGTTTAACTTTAAATGTCAGCCAATTGTAAACCTACAACTGTAAAAAACCCCAGTGACTCTGTAACTTGCTGTAACTTGTTTGTGTCTGACTACAAAAGACGGCTGAACACGGAGCTCAGGGTCTCTCCCTAAGATCTGATACCTAGCTGGAGGGAACCGAGTTCGAACTCGAAATAAAGCGATCCCTGCCATTTGGCTTTGTCTCTGGACTCTGGTGGTTGCTTTTGGGTCATTGTGGGTCTGGGCATTACATCTTGGGGGCTCGTCCGGGATCGCCCCTAAGCCCACCAGACCCCAGGCCAATGGGTCATCGCAAAAGTGAGTAAGCCGGCTCTGTTTATATGTTGTCTGTCTGCCTCTGAATAATCCCCCGGGGTCTGTATATGAGACTGATCTAGTCCTGGCAGACGCGCTATAGGACAGTCAGTGGAGGCCGGTGAGAGACATCCTCCGGTACTCATCTGGGGCTCTGTATTCTGTGGCCCATCTGCTTCTGGTCGGGTCCTAAGCCCGAGATGCGCTAGCGATCAATATATCTTGGTTGTTGGAAGTTATCTGTTGCACGCACCTTACTAATTTACCTCGATTTACAGGAGCTTCGGAGCCAGTCCTGTACCAGGCACTAATATCCCTTACCACCCATCTTCTATCAACAGGACTTCCTCGGAATGGGCAACTCCCAGACCACACCACTTTCTCTCCTTGTCAATAATTTTAAAGATGTGAGAGCAAGGGGACATGATCTCAGTATAGAACTTAAAAAGGGAAAATTAATAACCCTCTGCCGCTCTGAGTGGCCCACCTTCGGCGTAGGCTGGCCAGCCGAGGGAACTTTTTGCCTCCCCATTATCCTCCAGGTAAAATCAAGGGTTTTCCTGCCAGGTCGTTCGGGACACCCAGATCAGATCCCCTACATTTTAGTCTGGCAAGATCTGGTGGAAAATCCGCCCCCGTGGCTAGCTCCCTTTCTGCTGACCTCTGAACCCTGTAAAACCCTAGTCGCGCAACCAACTGGGACCACCAAAAGACCAAAAACTCCAACTGCCCCCTTGCCCCCTGTGTTGCCTGACAGCCAGGACCTCGCATCCTTGGAACCCCCGCCTTATCCTCCCCCTCCCGGACCCCATGCCCAAGCCCAACCGGCCGCACTCCCAGGAAGCCATGAGGGCCGAGAAGCGGCCGCGGCACCAGGAGAAACTGAAAGTGAACATGGCTCGGGAGGGCCGGCAGGGCGAACGCGCGGGCGTGTCCAGCGTGAGGCAACTCCGCGAGTTCCCGATTCCACTGTAGCGCTCCCCTTAAGGGAAATAGGACCCCCCGATGACACAGGTAACCCTAGACTCCAGTATTGGCCATTCTCTACCAGTGACCTGTACAACTGGAAGACTCAGAATGCCCGGTTCTCTGATAACCCCAAGGACCTAACAGCCCTTCTAGATAGTGTCATGTTCACTCATCAGCCCACCTGGGATGACTGCCAACAGCTCCTCCGCATTCTGTTCACAACGGAGGAACGGGAGAGAATCCAGGTAGAGGCTAGAAAGTTGGTTCCTGGAGATGACGGTCAACCGACTGCAAACCCCGACCTCATTAATGCAGCATTTCCCTTGACCAGGCCAACGTGGGACTACAATACAGCAGAAGGTAGGGGAAAGCTACTCGTTTATCGCCAGACTCTAATGGCGGGTCTCCGGGCTGCAGCTCGCAAGCCCACTAATTTGGCTAAGGTATATTCTGTTTTACAGGGAAAGACAGAAAGCCCCGCTGTTTATCTAGAAAGACTAATGGAAGCCTTTAGACAGTATACACCTATAGATCCAGAGGCACCTGAAAATCAGGCAGCAGTCGTTATGTCCTTTGTCAACCAGGCGGCCCCAGATATTAAAAAAAAGCTACAAAAATTAGAAGATTTGGAGGGAAAACAGGTCCAGGACCTCCTTCGCATAGCACAGAGAGTTTACAACAACAGAGATGCTCCAGAGGAAAGACAAATTAGGGCCACTGAGAAAATGACCAAAGTCCTGGCGGCGGTCGTCCAAAAAGAACAACCACCGCCAGGAAGCACCCAATCCACGCGTGCCCCTAGGCGCAATCTGAGTAAAGACCAATGTGCATACTGTAAAGAAATTGGTCACTGGATAAAAGACTGCCCCAAAAAGAAACAGCGCCAGCCAGGCCAAGGACAATGGCAGCCCAAATCTATGCCGATACTAGTTACCCAAGATACAGACTAGGGGAGACGGGGTTCGGATCCCCTCCCCGAACCTAGGGTAACTTTACAAGTGGAGGGGTCCCCGGTCCAGTTCCTGGTCGATACCGGGGCACAACATTCGGTCTTAGTCAAGCCCTATGGAAAGTTATCTTCCAACTCCTCCTGGGTTCAAGGGGCCACAGGAACCAAGAAATATCCATGGACAACCCAGAGAGCAGTAAACTTGGGAACCGGGAAAGTGTCCCATAGCTTCCTGGTCATCCCTGACAGCCCTTGTCCCCTGTTGGGGAGAGATCTGTTGACAAAAATGGGGGCACAAATCCATTTTCAACCAGAAGGGCCCAAAGTGACTGACTCCCAAAACAGGCCACTATCTGTTCTTACCGTAACTCTAGAGGATGAGTACCGGCTTCACCAGGAGTTAACGCCTCCTAACCAAAATATAGACTCCTGGCTCCAGAACTTCCCGGAGGCTTGGGCAGAAACAGGAGGGCTAGGGCTAGCAAAGCACCGTCCCGCCATTTTTGTTGAGCTTAAGCCCGGGATGGACCCTGTTCGCGTGCGCCAATACCCAATGGCCCTGGAAGCCAAAGAGGGAATTATACCACACATCCGCCGACTCCTAGATCATGGAGTCCTACGCCCCTGCCACTCACCATGGAACACTCCGCTGCTACCAATACAAAAACCCAACAGTAAAGAATATAGGCCGGTACAAGACTTAAGAGAAGTCAATAAAAGGGTAATGGACATACACCCGACGGTGCCAAATCCATACACCCTCCTGAGTACCTTGAGTCCTGAAAATCAATGGTATACTGTTCTAGACCTAAAAGATGCTTTTTTTAGCCTGCCTTTAGCCCCTAAAAGCCAGGAAATTTTTGCCTTTGAGTGGACAGACTCTGAGAGAGGCATAAGTGGCCAACTGACGTGGACCAGACTGCCACAAGGATTCAAAAACTCCCCAACTCTGTTTGATGAAGCCCTCCACGAAGACTTGGGTGAGTACCGACGCCAACACCCCAGTATAACTCTCTTGCAGTATGTTGATGATCTCTTAATAGCGGCAACGTCCCCAGAGGCCTGCATCCAAGGAACCAAAGACCTCCTGAAAACCTTGGGAAACCTGGGTTATCGAGCCTCAGCTAAAAAGGCCCAGATCTGCAGGCCAGAGGTAACCTACTTGGGGTATCTACTTAGAGGGGGACAGCGCTGGCTAACAAATGCTCGAAAAGAAACTGTCCTACAGATCCCCAGACCGCAGTCAACACGACAGGTAAGAGAGTTCCTGGGATCTGCAGGGTTCTGCAGACTCTGGATACCTGGCTTCGCTGAACTGGCAAAACCCCTCTATCAGGCTACCAAAGAGCAGCAGCCCTTCAATTGGACTGAAGAGGCTGAGCAAGCTTTCCAGCAAATCAAAACTGCTCTGCTCTCGGCCCCCGCGCTGGGTCTTCCGGATGTCTCTAAGCCTTTCCACTTATACGTGGACGAAAGCCGGGGCATAGCGAAAGCAGTATTAACTCAAAATTTAGGTCCCTGGCGCAGACCGGTTGCATACCTCTCAAAGAGACTGGACCCGGTAGCTGCAGGATGGCCTCCTTGCCTCCGGATGATTGCTGCAACGGCCCTGATGGTCAAAGACGCTAACAAACTGGCCATGGGCCAAGAATTACAAGTCACCACCCCTCATGCTGTCGAAGGCATCCTCCGACAACCCCCTGACCGATGGCTCAGCAATGCTCGGCTTACCCATTATCAAGGGCTGTTACTAAACCCCCTCAGAATAACATTTAAGCCCCCGACAACCCTAAACCCAGCATCATTGCTGCCAGACCCAGACTTAAGTAAGCCGCTCCACAACTGTGCTGAAATACTAGCCCAGGTACATGGAGTCAGAGAAGACCTCCAGGACCGACCGCTACCAGATGCAGACCTCACCTGGTTCACTGACGGAAGCAGCTTCGTTCACCAAGGACAGAGGTATGCGGGGGCGGCGGTAACCTCAGAGACTGAGATAGTTTGGGCTGAGCCTTTACCTCCAGGAACATCGGCTCAAAAGGCTGAGTTAATAGCCTTGGCACAAGCCCTGAAACTAGGCAAAGACCGTAAACTGACAGTATATACTGACAGCCGGTATGCATTTGCCACTGCCCACATACATGGGGCTATATACAGAGAGAGGGGGCTTCTCACAGCTGAAGGAAAAGACATTAAAAATAAAGAAGAAATCTTAAATCTTCTGGCTGCCCTTTGGGAACCCAAAAAGCTGGCTATCGTCCACTGTCCGGGACATCAAAAAGCCACTAACCCAGTCACTCGAGGAAACAACCTGGCTGACCAGACTGCAAAAGACGTGGCTAAAACCACTCCTCAGCTGCTGGCCCTCCAGCTGCCTGATCCCGGGCCCAGAGAATTGCCCTTTCACCCAGAATACTCAGAAGAAGACCTCCAGTGGATAAGTAAACTCCCCGGAACACAGGTCAGTAATCAGTGGTGGAAAGATTCTAACAACAATACCATTCTCCCGGACAGGTTGGGGCAGCGAGTAATAGCACAAATCCACCGAAGCACTCATCTGGGCCCGCGGCGGATGTTAGATTTGATTCAACACGCTGGACTAAAAATTAAAAACGCCCCTGAAAAAGTAGACGCCACGGTTAAAAACTGTGTAGTATGTCAACTCAATAACGCCAGTCACGGGACCCAGACCACGGGAAAAAGACACAGGGGAGATAGACCTGGTATATATTGGGAAATTGACTTTACTGAAATAAAGCCAGGAAAATATGGATACAAATATTTACTAGTTTTTATAGATACATTCTCAGGATGGGCAGAAGCTTTTCCGACAAAAAAAGAAACTGCACAGATTGTGGCCAAAAAGATCCTAGAAGAAATCCTGCCCAGGTACGGCTTTCCAGTCATGATAGGGTCGGATAATGGGCCGGCCTTCACCGCAAAGGTAAGTCAGGGACTGGCTTCCATCCTTGGGGCTAATTGGAAACTACATTGTGCTTATCGACCCCAAAGCTCAGGTCAGGTAGAAAGAATGAATAGAACATTAAAAGAGACCCTAACTAAATTGACCATGGAGACTGGCGCTAACTGGGTAGTCCTCCTCCCCTACGCTCTGTTCCGGGCACGTAACTCTCCTTATAAACTAGGACTTACCCCTTATGAAATAATGTATGGCAAACCACCCCCTATCCTCCCTAACCTTAAAGACAATCTCCTCAAAGCTGACACAGATAATGGTCTTGAACTTTTGTTCTCCTTACAAGCCCTACAGAGAGTTCATGAGGAAGTCTGGCCCAAGCTAAAAGAACTATATGAAGCTGGGCCTCCACCCATTCCACATCAATACAAACCGGGAGACTGGGTCCTCGTCAAGCGCCACCGACAAGAAACCCTAGAACCCCGGTGGAAAGGACCATTCCAGGTGATCCTGACTACGCCTACGGCCCTCAAAGTGGAAGGCATCGCCGCCTGGATTCATCACACCCACGCCAAGCCTATAGACCCGCTCTCGGACCTTGTTACATCCTCGACGGGAGAGGCAGCAACCTGGACAGTTGACCGGACCAAAGAAAACCCTCTAAAACTTGTTCTACGCCGTCAGCAACCTAAACTGTAACTATGACACCTACCTCCTTTATAACTCTTCTACTCTTATGGATCCCTTGTGGGGAGACCCAGGCGAACCCGGCAACATCCCCTTTCGCTTGGCGTTTCTTCCTGACTGAGAACTGGACCAATTATGCTCAGACAGAACAAAAGGGCTATGTATTAGGCACTGCTGACTGTCCCCTGGGGTTGTAGCACTCCCATCCATCTAAATTTCACTGATTTTAAACACCAGCCAGGAAAAGCAGCACCCGCAATTTGTTTCCTCTTTGACCAAACACTCTCTTATTGTAATAACTCATGGGTAGAACAAAGTGTCGGCTGTCCATATAGGTCCTGCAAAATCCACACTGTTAAAATCCTAAAACTTCTGAGTCCCTATCCAGTCAAACGTGGCAGTCACACAATTTCTTTAAAACTACATCAGGCTACACCTGGGTTATCTGGGACCCCTGGGACCCCGCTGGACTTCCCAGCAAAAGGGGCCATGTACTTGACTTCAGGAACTACCTGGCCTAGTAGCCGTCTTTTTCTCTGGCGTTCCCTTGTTCAGATCCAGACCACCCTACACGCGGCTATACAGAACCAGGAAAGGGAATTAAATGTCCAGCTTTCAACTTTAACTCCTACCCGCCCCTTTTCCTGGTTATCCCTATTAAGAGAAGGGTTAGAGATCGCAAACGCCACTGGCCTAGGCAATCTCTCCGCCTGCTTCTTCTGCGCGGCTCTAGGGTGACCGCTGTTAACCGCAGTTCCACTTCCAGGCCGGTCTAACGCTTCTCTCAGCCTAAGCCCTAACAATAGCCACATACAACCCCCGATCCCCTGACGTCCCCTTGCTTCCTAAACCCTGCGGACAGACACAAGTTTTCTTTTGGTGAGGTGGGTCAAATGCGGCACTACCCTCTGTAATACAACTTCCACTCCCAACTTCAACGCGCTCTGTGGCCCCCCTCCCGGTTCTTTCTCTCTGGGTGCAGTGCGGACCCTATATAAGAACCTTTCCACCAGGCCACTATAACCCTACTGTGCTCTCCCTGTCACGCTAGTCCCCAACTAACCTGATGCACCCCTGCAGAATTTTCCAAGCTGGGACTCGTCCTTGTCCCCAGGAACCAAACGAAGCTATTATTCCTCCCCCTTAGTAGCTGGAGTCTCACTCACCACGTCCTTAGTTGCTGCAGGACTAGCCGGGGCGGAGCTTTAGGTCACTCCTATATCGCACTGCAAACTCTCTACAATTCTCCATAGCCTATGGAAGCTTCGGACGAATCCTTGACCTCATTACAGGAGACATTGACTTGCCTTGCCAAGTTACTTTACAAAACCGCCCGTGCACTAGACCTGTTAACGCTGCCGAAAAAGGGAGGGACCTGTCTTTTCCTCAGGAAGATTGTTGTTTCTACATAAATGAATCTGGACTCGTAGGAAACGGCGAGTTCAACAACTAATAAACTCGCCTGAATTGCAGAAAACATAATTCACCTCTGGCTGCAACAGTTGGTGGACTTCCTCCATGTACTCCCTTCTAGTGCCTCATTAGGACCATTCATAAGTATATTCTCTTACTCACTGTAGGACCATGTATATAAACAGATAACAAACTTTGTAAAAGAAAGACTCAACACTGTCCAGCTTTATGTCCTGAGAGCAGTACCAACCTGTACTCACTGAGACTTCTGAGTTAGACATATAAGACCCAAGATTGGCTCTCAAGATACTAGAGAGAGGGGGGAATGAGGAGTGGAAAAATACTGAATATCAGAGGTCAGAAAAGTCAGGAAACTCCCCTTAATGCTAAAACAACAAGGTTATCTGGAAAGTCCCTAGCAGGGCAAGCGGCCGTTTGTGGTTTGGTCAAAGGGCGGGAACCAATGAACAACTGACTAATGTTTAACTTTAAATGTCAGCCAATTGTAAACCTACAACTGTAAAAAACCCCAGTGACTCTGTAACTTGCTGTAACTTGTTTGTGTCTGACTATAAAAGACGGCTGAACACCGAGCTCGGGGTCTCTCCCTAGGATCTGATACCTAGCTGGAGGGAACTGAGTTCGAACTCGAAATAAAGTGATCCCTGCCGCTTGGCTTTGTCTCTGGACTCTGGTGGTTGCTTTTGGGTCATCGTGGGCCTGGGCATTACAGTTTTGAATATTTGAAGCATTTTCTGCTTAAATTTTTAAACCTGGTTTGAATTTAGTGCTGGTAGGGGAATGTTTGTGCTAACTTGTCCTTAATAAGTGCTTCCAAATGATCAGTATCAGCCTCCAAATCTACAAACACCTCCATTAATCTGTTATTTGACATGACATGTAGAAGGAAATGACAGCACACTCAGAAAAAGTATTTAAAGCATCTAAGCCCTTATGGAATAGAAGTGTGTCATCTATTTTATGCAAACCCTCAGGGAATAAGTGATTTTGTTTTTGTTTAAGTATGTTTACCGTAATCTACTGCCAACATTTTAAAATTAAGGATTTTCTCTCATCACTAAAAGGTAACACCCTAGTTTGCTCACTAAAAATCTGCACCTTCACATCTAGATTCCATGCACTTATGAATAGTCTCAATTGTAGCAGTTTTAAAATAATTTGATATTTTCAAAAAAGTAGGTACCTGCAATTAATTATGACAGTGATTTTTAGCACATGTTTATTGCAAAATGAAATACATTCAGAAATGTTTAAAGAACAATGCAAGATAAAATGAAAAGTTACAGAGTAAGCACTACTTGTCACCACCATACAGGTTAGGAAATAGAGCATTGCTAGCAACCTAAGAACCTCCCATCCTGTGCCTTCCTTCTAGACTCATTCTCCTCCCCTAAACTTAACCACTATTATGACTACATGATAACCACTTTCTTGATTTTGTTATGGTGTTTTTTACCACCTACATACATACCTCTTGTACTAGTCTGTTCTCACGCTGCTCATAAAGACATACTTGAGACTGGGTAATTTATAAAAGAAAGAGGTTTAATGGACTCACAGTTTCACCTGACTGGGGAAGCCTCATAACCATGGCAGAAGGCAAAGGAAAAGCAAAGGCATACCTTACATGGCAGCAGGCAAGAGGGCATGTGTATGTGCAGGGGAACTCCCTTTATAAAACCATCAGATCTCATGAGACTTATTCACTGTCATAAGAACACCATGGGAAAAACCCACCCCCATGATTCAGTTACCTCCCATCGGGTCTCTCCCATGACATGTGGGAATTATGGGAGCTACTATTCAAGATGAGATCTGGGAGGGGACACCATATCACCCCTGTTTCTGAACTATATAATGAGCTATATAATGAATGTATACTAATAGTTTTCTTTCATGTCTTAATACTTTTGGTCGACATTGTGGTTATGAGGTTTATTCATGTTTACAGGTACTTGTGCTTTGTTTGTTTGCAATGCTGAATAATATTCCAGTATAAGAACACACTACTTTAAAAAATTATCCTTTTGATAATTATTCTGTGAGATTTTATAAGTTTTCTGCCTTTAGAAATCAGCTACTTTTTATTACTTTACACAAATTTTAAAAGATGGCAGGCAAGATCGAGTCTTTCACTAAAAAGCTCACTGAAGATATTGTTAGGCCTGATGCTTTGCAGAGGAATTCTTGAATCAGCAGAGCATTTACACCTTATGTACAGCAAGTAATTACTGAGCATAGTTTCTGCAGGCTTTGTTCCTGTTAAACCGTCACTACAGCTGTGAAACAGATGCACAAATGTATTTTTCTTTTTTAAACCATTGAAAAGAGTATTCCTGCCTTCACCTACTTCTCAGTAGGTGGTCCTGAGACTTAAAACACTGCTGTAAATAAATTATATCCTTCTCACTGAATTCTACTCGTTAGAAATGGCTCCTTCCCAGAATTAATCCACAAAACAATTGCCATTTTCTAACATTGTGGAGTTGAATGATTTACTGCTTGGTACTTGGGCAAAAGTGAATGAGTAAAACTGTGAGAGAATTTGGGTGACATCCTACTGAGAACACTAATCAAACTCTGGAACAAAGAAATTTTACAAACTTAGCAGCAAAGGCATAAAACTTGTTTGACTACCTAAAAATGTTAAATTCCATATATATATAAGGTGCGTCTACAACAATAGGTTACACTGTATATTATGTAAGGAGAAAATTTTAAATCAATTCATAAAAACACTAAATAGGCCAGGCACGGTGGCACATGCCTGTAATCCCAATGCTTTGAGAGGACAAGGCAGAATGATCACTTGAAGCCAGGAATTCAAGACCAGCCTGGGCAACATAATGAGACCACATCTCTACAAAAGAAAAATGTAAAAGTTAGCCAGGCATGGTGGCACTGACCTGGTAGTCCTAGCTACTTGGGAGGCTGAGGCAGGAGGATCACTTGAGCCCAGGAGTTCAAGGTTGCAGTGAGGAAAACAGCAAAATGTTTTATATTTAGGTAACTAGAATGTCTTACAAACTGAGTTTTAATCCCACCTAAATATTTGGAAAGCATTTTCACTCTGAGCTGACCAATTCCCTCTGCAAAGGCTGAACAGACCCATCTCAGGCCTGATTGACTGAGCACAGTGATTTCCAAAGCAGGAAACAATCTGACTGGGACATATCAACATCTGACATGGCAATTTCCTTTTCTGAATGCATGTATTTGTATTAAACTGGGAAACATTTCTGTACCTGGTTTGTTAGCTAGAAAACCATGCTCTTTGGTAGTGTTTTCACAGTTGGGTAGCATTAAACGAGTGCAAGTATGAGCTGTACAGAGCACTATTTCAACTTGTTCTTTTTTCTCATCTCAGTATTTTTGAATAATCAAAAAAAAGTTTATGGTATAATCAAAATTGAATTTCATCCCAAGGAATAAATAACCACGGAAATTCTATAGGTTTGTCATTAAACATATACCCAAAAAGTGAAATGAAATTGATTATATATTAGAATGGGTATTTCAGAAACTCCAAACCACTAAGCATGAATGGTGTTATTTGTAGATTAAATTCTCTTTTTTATTCCAAGACTGAAGATAAACATAGTATAGTGTTTGAAGGATTTTGTAAGAAAAGCAAACTGAAGATTAAGATAAATAATAATAGAAGAACAGCACCATCTCTTCCCTTTTAAAAATACATATTTAACAACTGAGCTTATACCAGAAGCAAAAATATTTTGAATTATTGAAGAGCTTAAATTCAAACTGCCAAGATAATGACATGTAAACCCTCATAGGTATGATATTTTCATAAGCAATCTATAAACCATAGGATTAAATTTTGCCTTAATCCAAAATTTACCTTAACCATTTATTTTACACACACACACACACTCTCTCTCTCTCTCTCTCATATAACAGTATAGAATAATGCATATAATGTATATATTAAACTTGGTAGATGAGAATTTTTCTTTATTTAAATATTTCTCTCACTCTGATTAATAACTTTCAAATATTAAAACATTACATTGGTCAGATGTGGTGGCTCATGCCTGTATTTCCAGCACTTTGGGAGGCCTAGTTCAGAAGATTGCTTGAGCTCAGGAGTTGAACACCAGCCTAAGCAACAAAGCGAGACTTCGTCTCTACAAAAACTAAGAAAATGAGATGGGCATGGTGTGGTGCACACCTGTGGTCCCAGCTACATGGGAGGTTGAAGCAGGAGGATTACTTGAGCCTAGGAGGTAGCTGCAGTCAACTGTGATCATGCCACTGCACTCCAGCCTGGGTGACAGAGTGAGATCCTGGTCTCAAAAAAAATAAAAAAGAACTTTAAAGCATTAAATTTGTAATTTCAGTGACTGACTTATAAGGGATAATTCATTCTGGACTTTTGCACAAAACTGTATCACTAAAGTAAAAGACAAAATCATTTATTAATAAAAGGATATATTTTATCAAATACAGTAAGTCACCACATACTGAAGAATATGGAGATAATTTTAATCATATGAGAAAAAGCAAACTGTGAGCCAGTTAACGTACGCTAATGATGTGGGAAAATAAGCAAAATTAGGTCATCTAATAAAGCTAAATTAAGTCGGATAATTATTACCTAATCTATTTCTGAGAAGACAACTCACACCGTAAATATGAAATGGTTAAGCAGCATGGACACAGTGCTGTTTCTGTAGGAAAGCTAGAAGTGAATGCAGTTATTGGTTGACTTGCCCTTCTTAAGCAGCGTACCAGGCTTCCCTTTTCTACAGTTAAAGTCAATGGAGAATTGTCTGTGAGTGTGCGGATGCATCATATCTCAGTACAGGAAGGTGCTCTTGTCTCTGGTCAAATTCTCACTAAGGTATTGTTGAAACCCCAAAGAAGAGGAACTCAATCAACGGACGTCTTCTTTCAGTGTCACAAAGAGCTGGTAATCTAGCTTGTTGGCTTCCACATCCAGATTTGCCAATTATTTGCTCTGTGATAAAACACTTAGCTCTCATTTCAGCAGTCTAAAATAAGAAAGCTCTGCTGCAAGGATGGTTGTAGGTTTAATTAATCTTTAGGAGCTCTAAAATCCCTGTCTACATGGTTAAAGAAATAATACATGAAGGATTCTGGTCTTCTAGAAAGGGAAAAATAGGCTAGAAAAGTCTTGCCATAATGAACACATGCCACATATGTGATTAACTAAGGGTTACTTGCAAAAATTAAAAAAGAAGGTAAATTAGTTTAAAAAGCAACCCTAACAAAATATAACCACCTAATGGTCAGCATTGTTTTGGTCATTTTAAATGTGAGAAACTGTCAGTACCTGAATAATTGGAAGGAGGGAGTAACATGTTGTTTGAAGGGAAATAATATAAGTAATGCCACTTATTCAGAACTTACTGTATTTTAGGCATTTTCTGGGAGCAGTGTATACATATTATTTTATGTAATCATTACAACACCCTTGAAAGATGGGTGTTATTTTCTGAACCAATGAACACTATGAGTTTCCTTAACTTGCCCAAGTTGATGAGCTATTAAGGGGCAGAGTCAGCATTTAAACCCAGATGTGCTGTGACTCTGAACCTATAGATGTCACTCTAGGTTACAGGGGGATGAGCTAGACTGAGTTTCAGTACTATTCCAACAGGAGGACTTGCCTGATAGTGGCTATGCACAAAGAAGATAATTAATTCCCTGGAAGCTTTATCCAGTGAGCTTTTGCTTATCTCTTAGGGTGAACTAATAAGAAGCTGTTCATAAGTGGAGAGCCCTAGAAAATTCCAAAAGACATAGAGTCATTTCGTAGAAAATACTGGACTTTATATGAACAATCCTAAGAAAAAGATGGAGCTCATTTGATGGCTAATGTTGCACAAACTGCTTATGAGGAACAAAATTATATTTACCACAGTCACTGGAAGAAGATGGTTGTTAGTTTACTGTACAATAAAAAGTTATCAGTGATGATTTAAAAACATATAGGTATTTCTTAGTGTCCATATGTTTTATGCTATGTCTCACTTTATAGTACGGGTCTTAAGCTATAGTCCCAAAATGAGTAACTGACATTTCATTGAGTGAAATTAATTCCACTTTGTTGTAGTATTTTAAAACTTAAGTGCAATCAATTTTACCAAATGACAAATTTCCTAGAAGAAATTCTGAAAACTTTTTTTTTACATATTTTTAAAAAATGGATAAATATTATAATATCAAAAAAGAAATATGAAACTGAAGGACTTTCTGGCATGAAAGTAATTGGAAAGCACATCCTTCATTATGCTACAGATGGAGAAGGAAAGAATGTTCTTAAATAAAAGTGATTTTTTAATGTAAAATAATTAACAATCAGTGTCAGGTAGTAGAAAGAGCAGGATACCTGGGTTTTAGTTCCAGTTCTTTCACCAACTACATCTTGGATTAGTTGCAAAAACAAAGGGGTTGAACTTGATGTTCTCAAGTGTCTTGTGCAGCTCAGAATTCAATATGTCTATATTTCCTAAGAGCAAGATGAATAGCTCACACAATATTTTCTCAAGCAAGGGTAGAATCATTATGGCTTTGAGTCATTGAAATGTTTCCTGGACAAGCTACTCTGGAGGTACCATATGAGATCTTTCCTTGGCTCAGTGTGTAGAGATGATGTAATGTTTTAAAAGGCCCCACCTTGTTTGGTGAAATCGCTCTATCATGGAGTACTGGCCTGACAGCTCTGAGAAGAGTTGCCAAAGTGGGCTGCAATATGAGGTTCTAAAGTTCTATTATCATGCTGCATGAGGAATTTGGAAAAAATCAACATTCCAATATATTGAGAATGAAAAATATTACGATCCACCCCCATTTGTGGCACTTACTATGGCAGGGTCTGTTCTGTGTAAAACATGCAATCAAGCAGATAAAGTTTTATAAGCTTATGAAGGAACTTCATCAAGGAAGAGAGAAGTCCCAACAATCTCACTACCCTTATCATCTGCATTTACACATGAGTTTCTTTAGGGAAACCATCTTGAAGCTTCTTCCAAGTAATGTGGAAAGGTTGGCACTTAGTCATGGTTAAAGAATCAACAAGGTTTTCTATGTGGGTGGGGGAAATTGCTTTGCTACACAGACAACAGGAATATTCTCTCAATGTAATGATAGGATAAACATAAGTAAATAAGCTTCTCACTTTTCTGGCACTCCCTCTCTCTCTTCCCCATTGTCTCTTTTTCTTACCTGTATTGTTTTAAAACCAAGAGATATATGAAAGAACAACAGATCAAAGAGACACGTAGGTGTCCTTGCTTAGCTTTTGCTCAAACTTTGATTTTTTTCTCTTTGAAGTCATAAGCCAGTTTTTTCCCTTTTAAAGATTTGGGCAGTTAATTTTCAGTTTAGAAATCTAGACCAGGTAATCATCATTTATGGTTCATAGGCCAGATATATTGTATATTTCCTAACTTTACCATCCCCAATACATCAGCCAAAAAATGAGGCATATTTATCCTTGCAATATCTATCTGTAGATCATAAACCCAGCTCATATACCAAGTACTATGTTAGGTACTGAGGGTACAAAGCCTAAAAAAATGATTATGGATCTTATCGTTAAATCAAAATCAATGACTAATGGATGTAGATATAAAGCTGATTTTTCTTCAACAACCCAATCAAAACATCTCTCACATGATCACTGTGTATCATCAGGCTCAATTACTTAATCTATTGAGGTTACTGCTACAAATAATTTTCAAAAAGCTGTTTTGATAATAGTCTTCAAAATTGGCATTACATTTTAAAAGGTTTACTATTCATCAAATCTTCACCCTTGAAAGTAAGTTTAATTTTGGGGGTAAAACTGAAGCCATTGAGCCAAGTCTTATAAATAAGGATTGCTTGTAATAAGGATTGCAGTAAGTCAAACTGAGATATGTCTCTAAAGTAATAGACTAATTCTGATATAAGGCTTGTGGAAAGTAGAGGAGAGATGATAGGGGAAGCACGTTGCAACAACAATTTGCTTGGTTAACAACCCTGAAAGGCTGATCAACTAGATCGCTAACTGAGGGTACAAGAGATTTGAATAATTTGCTTATTGTGAACTCAGTAGAACGAATAGTAGAATCCATAGTAGAGCTTTTATGTGAGGATGTGCTCACTGAGATGGAGCAATCACTGCTTGTCTGGGCTGGACTAACCAAAATGGTTATATAGTGAAACACAGATGAAAGACTAAATGATGGATTTAGTTAATTTAAAATGATGGATTATGTTAATGAAGAGGAAGGTTCTGTGTATCTTTAGATTAAATGAATATTATAAAATTTCAGTTGTACTGAAAGGGTTGACAACAAAAGCATTTGCTAAAATCAAAATAAATGATGTATTCTAATTATATTAAATGATAAAGAGAAATACAGGTGGCACTATTCTCTTTCACATTTGTTGCAAAATTAGGATTCATAAAGTAATTAAAAGCAACTGTTCATAAACCTCATTCAACTTTTCCTCACTATCATCCCTTTTGAAAACTGGAATTTCTGTGCAATGTATCATTTACAGAGTCCTTTTTTTATTTTNGATTAAATGAATATTATAAAATTTCAGTTGTACTGAAAGGGTTGACAACAAAAGCATTTGCTAAAATCAAAATAAATGATGTATTCTAATTATATTAAATGATAAAGAGAAATACAGGTGGCACTATTCTCTTTCACATTTGTTGCAAAATTAGGATTCATAAAGTAATTAAAAGCAACTGTTCATAAACCTCATTCAACTTTTCCTCACTATCATCCCTTTTGAAAACTGGAATTTCTGTGCAATGTATCATTTACAGAGTCCTTTTTTTATTTTTTATTTTTTTTGAGCCGGAGTCTCGCTCTGTTGCCCAGGCTGGAGTGCAGTGGCTGGATCTCAGCTCACTGCAAGCTCCGCCTCCCGGGTTTAGGCCATTCTCCTGCCTCAGCCTCCCGAGTAGCTGGGACTACAGGCGCCCGTCACCTCGCCTGGTTTTTTTTTTGTATTTTTTAGTAGAGACGGGGTTTCACCATATTAGCCAGGATGGTCTCAATCTCCTGACCTCGTGATCCACCCGTCTCGGCCTCCCAAAGTGCTGGGATTACAGGCTTGAGCCACCGTGCCCGGCCTACAGAGTCCTTTTATAAGAAGGATTTTATAAAATTATATAATAGATACATTTACATTCATCAATTCAAATTAAATACTTGAGATACTTTTGGGATGATGCAGCTTAAGTTGGCATGGCATTTTTTCATTTTTCAAATAACTTTCATAGTAATTTGAAATAGAGACAGGAAGGTGTATCAGTCAGTGTTCTCCAGAGAGAAAGAAACAATATATATATCTATATATAGATATAGATATATATAATATGGAATATATATATATATAGAGAGAGAGAGAATTGGCTCATGCAGTTGTTGGGGCTGGCAAGTCTGAAGTTTACAGGACAGGCCTGCAGGCTGGAAACTCAGGCAGAATTTCTGTGTCTTAAGGCAGAATTCCTTCTCAGGGAAATCTCAGTTTCTGCTCTCAAGGCCTTCAATGGATTGGATGAAGCCCACACATATTATCAAGGGTAATCTTTTTTACTTAAAGCCAACTGAATAAAAATCTTAATCATATCTATAAAATACCCTCACAGGTTTTTTGCCCCCATTTGTCAAATAAGAACACAGAGGCTCAGTTAAGTTAAGCAATCTGATTAAGTCACCCATCTAGGAATTAACAGAAGCCCGGTTGGAGTTCATATTCAGCCTCCCAGGTCAGGATTTCACCAACTCCATTCTATCACCCCTCTTGAATGTTTGCAGTGGGGCCTATAGCTCTTAGTTTTAAATTGGGTAATTATTTCCTTAATTACAATGAATTTGAAAAAGTGTTTTGTGATTATTTAGCTAGCATAAAATGTTTGTTCTTGATTGAAAAGGTTATCTTCTTGGTTTGTGTCATTTATTCTTTCATTTAGTCATTTCAATTGAGCTACATGAATCAAAATGGTTCAATAGAGCCTATTGTTCTACTTGTCACATAGAGAATTACTTTGGTGCAATGGTATCCTCTAAATACACTACCAGGCAAGGGAGCCCAGAGGTCATGGAACAGAAAGGTTCACAGACACAATAAGGATGCTCAAATTACAGTTTATTAAATCACACAGTGTGACAAAACCTGGGAAAAGAGATGGAGTGGGTTAACACACTTAGAACAGGTTATAAGTGGGGGTACCACACTACCTGAATCCCTTATGCAGAGTTCATATGTCCTGTCTCTCTCTTTGCTGCATCAAGTTTCCCAGCTTTTGACGTGACTATGCGAATCATAGTTTAGACTTGAGTAAGCAGCCCACCAGTGGGAGATGTCCAGGGCCAATACACACTTGATCTATTAGAAAATGCAGGGGCAAGTGCACCAGACCTATTAGCCTGCTGAGCCTGGTTTTTATCTGTGTTTCTTGAATTAACAGCATGTGGGGCTGGGCGCATTGGCTCACGCCTGTAATCCCAGCACTTTGGGATGCCAAGGCAGGTGTATCACAAGGTCAGGAGATGGAGACCGTCCTGGCCAACATGGTGAAACCCCGTCTATAATAAAAATACAAAAATTAGCTGGGCATTGTGGCACGCACCTGTAATCCCAGGTAATCAGGAGGCTGAGGCAGGAGAATCACTTGAACGAGGGAGGTGGAGGTTGCAATGAGCTGAGATTGTGCCACTGCACTCCAGCCTGGGTGACAGACTGAGACTCTGTCACAAAATAAAATAAAAAAAAAAGCATGTGGGACAAGAATAGGATCATATGTTCTCATGGCCCAGCTATATCATGACCATGAATTGGTCTTTATATGTCTTTCTATCTTTAAGTAACATTTTCCCATCATATTTTTACTAATTATCTTTGGCAGGTCTTAGAGACTATTAATTTACTCTTGATATTTTCATGTTATGATTTTTCCTGTCTTTACATGCTACTGTTTACTCATTATCTATCCTTAACACATTCTGTGTGCTTCACCTCTAAATCATAAGCTCATAGTTTAATTACTGTGTATACTCTATGGTTTTTATGAGTTTCACCCTTACCACTTGTTCTCTTGTCTTTTATAAGCATTATTAAATATTCTCCAATAATTTACACATTACAGTACTGGAAGAAATAATAACTTTTATAAAGCTGAATATCAATAGAAAGTCTTCAGAATAAATCATAAATTACAATGTCACTATCAAATTTTACTGATAGCATCAAATCAAATTAGATTTTTATAATGAGGAGGGCATGTACCACTGGACTAGCAGAGGACATGAAGGCCTGCCTTTGAAATTTACTTCTGGAGAATCCAAATGATAAATATAACTTCTCATGGATTAATCCAATTTCTCAGATCCTTTGTTTTGAAAGTGAAGTGTTATGACTGTAAATACAGAGCTCTTTCTATTATATGACTTGAAACCAAACACAAATATAAACATGAACTGGATATGGTCTTTGAGTTTGAGTAGCTCCAAGTAGAGAGGGAAGGGAACCCATAAATAATTAATATCAGAATGAACAATGTCACAAAATCATGGAAGAGGAAATACCACTCCTAGCTGAATAGCAAAAACCTCCTAAGTGGAGTCATTGAAGTTGGATTTGATAAATAGAAGTTTGCAAGGTGGTTAGCTGAGAAGGAGAAAAGACAGTACAAACTATGCAAGACAGATATGAAGGAATAAAAGAACATAGCATGGAAAAGGCATGGGGCAAGTTTGGAATGGCTGCAGTGTAGGTTTTCTTAAAATTAGAAGATGAATACATATGGAAAGAAAACTTGTGTCCGTAACATAGAGGGCCCCACAGGACATTGTTAAGGGGTTTGTACTTTATCTTAAGATAGTGATGAATTATAAAAGAAGTTTAGGCTTGGGTATGACATAATCAGATTTGTCTCCCCAGATATCATCCAATTTGGGTCAGACAGTTCAGATTCAGATCTTGGTTTTGACCTCAGGCTTTGGGTAACTATTGTTTCCTGTTCTATCTAACAAGCACCCATGATTCATCAGTAACATTTTTTCTTTTTTTTTTTTTGTGATGAAGTCTCGCCCTGTCACCCAGGCTCGAGTGCAATGGCGTGATCTCGGCTCAATTTAATCTCCGCCTCCCAGTTTCAAAAGATTCTCCCACCTCAGCCTCCTGAGTACCTGGGATTATAGGCGCACACCCAGCTACTTCTTTTATTTTTAGTAGAAACAGGGTTTCATCATGTTGGCCAGGATGGTCTCGATCTCCTGACCTCAGAATCCGCCTGCCTCGGCCTCCCAAAGTGCTGGGATTACAGGCATGAGCCACTGCGTCTGGCCTAATAACATCTTTTTCTAGTCCCCAGCCAGCATTCCATTTCCTCCTTCAATCACACATAAAGCAACACACTTCGTACTTTTTGGTTATACTCCAGGTTGAAGTTTTCCCTTGTATCTACGTGTGCAAATGTCAACTATCTCTTTACATAGACTGAGTCCGATTCTTTCCATGAAGTTCTCTTGAATTGAAAAAAATTTTGTAGAGTATCGGCTTAGAAATCATAGTTCCACTTCCTCATTCCATTCTACACTGATTCCCTATAACAATTTGGAAAATGTCTTTCATTATTTAGTTCTTAGTTATATCTTATGCACAGTTCCCTTATAGTTTTACTTGTAAGTCTTATTGCCTGGAAGATTTTTTTTTAATAACTACATGCATTTAGTGTATTCATTTAATTTTAATAGCAAAACTCTAAGAAATAATATCACTAACTTCTTATGCAGCTGAAAATAGCAAACCATGGATTTTTATAAGAGTAATTGTAGGAATTAAGACATACAATCAAGGTTACAGAAAACAAATGGCTGACTTTAGTTATTCTTGTGAAAATTGTTGTGGAATATGGCTTAAAATAGAAAACAAGAAAGAAAGCAGACTTCTGGTAACAGATTAAATTAATTGACCTCCAAATTGTAGGCACTTCTGTTCATTTCTGAAAAGGCTGTTTAATCTTCTGCCTGAACACATTGAAACTCTCCTTTTGTTGTGAATGACATGTATTCAGCTACCATTCAGGTATGGAAAACACCCCTTTTGATTGGTACCTGGAAACTTTAGAGCTTCTGGACTGAACAAAAGAGTTTTTTACGAATACAAAGGTTCAAATGTCTGTGTTATCTCTCAACTCTTCAGGAAGCAACTACTACTCTACCAGTGACTTATTTTTAATGCTTGAAACCTGTTAATGAAATGTTAAGAATTATATAGAATTTGTTACGATTAAAACTTCATTCTGCATTAGCTTTATTCACTAGTGAGATGTGCCAAAGCAAATTTGATTTTAAGTTTTGAGTTAAAAAAAAATATTTAGACAACTTCAAATGGAAAAGAGTAAAACTGGAATAAGAATTTGAAAGAGTTTTTTTTTTAGTAATACTTATTCAGTGCCTTATGTACATGACACTACTCTAGGTAATATACACAACTCAATTTTCAAAGAATCATGTGCAGTGGTTTTATAATTAAATCAATAAAAAGAACAGCCAACAATTCCAGACTCAACAATTTGAAGTATAGGGGAAAAAATGTTTAGAGAAAGTAAAGAAAAAAGAGTAATAAATTCAAGTACATAAACATCTTTTTTTTTTTTTTTTTTTTTTTTTTTTTTTTTTTTTTTTT
>NW_016823697.1:94966-103119 GCF_001698545.2 Rhinopithecus bieti
TTCTGAAAGCGATGAAGTTCCTCTTAATTAAAGTCATTCCTGGAAAAAAAAAAAAAAAGGAAAAATTATATGCTGTCTTTTAAAAGGAAAAGGATTGTATGTACTATAATAGAGTTACTGTAACATGTTGTTTATTAACTCACTTCAGGGAATGAGTTCTTCCACATAGGTAAGTTTTCTAGATAGTTACAGTTGCTTCCATTTACTGACAAGAACTGTTTTATTTCAGCTATTGCATTTATTTCTTGAAGAAGAAAAAAAACAACTGCAGAGCATCTAGTGTCTGTAAGGGCCTGTGCGAGGAATACAAAATGGTCAAATGTATGGGCATTGCTCTAAAGGAGCCCATTTAGGGTGGAGTGTGGATGTTAATTGCATTACCTTGACTTTGCCTTGGTGGCCCCCAGTCAGCGTGCTGAGTGCTCCAGCAGCCCCAGGCTTCTGCATCACCCGGATTTTTGGGTCAGCTCTGTATAGTGTTCTAGCCTTCAAAGCATTGCCTTACTCTGCCTTTTCAAGGGCTGGCTGATTAATAAGTTAATACAACAGTGGTTTTTGATGTTTATTGCAGGCTTAGAATCTTATGGGGAGTTTTTCAAAGTCCAGCTTCTAAGGCATACTCCGGACTACTACTACCAAGATTGCTGGGCTTGGGAGGTGGAACCCCTTCACCAGAATGTTTTTTGTTGTTGTTATTGTTGGTTTTTTTTTTTCTTTTTTTTTGAGACAGAGTCTCATTCTGTTGCCTGGGCTGGAGTGCAGTGGCATGATCTCGGCTCACTGTAGCCTCCGCCTCCCAGGTTCAAGCTCTCCTCCTGCGTCAGTCCCCCAGTAGCTGGGATTACAGGCGCCCACCACCACGCCTGGCTAATTTTTGTGTTTTAGTAGAGACGGGGTTTTGCCATATTGGGCAGGCTGGTCTCAAACTCCTGACCTCAGGTGATCCACCCCCATGTCGGCCTCCCAAAGTGCTGAGATTACAGGTGTGAGCCAGTATGCCTGGCCCAAAATGTTTTAAAACTCCCCCAGTGATTCTGAGGTACAGTCAGGTTTGAGAAACAATGTTTTACAGGGCTCCTTCCCTTCCTTTTGTGTAGCGTTGTAGGTTTAGATCAGGCTTTCACCTTTGATTGTTTAATTTAATCCTTGTAGCACTTCCTTGAGAGAATTTTGAGTGTTCTAATTTTATGGATAGTTCACCATTAAGATTTTGGCCCCATATCCCACAACTAGTAAATACAGAACTAGACTTGGCCGGGCGCGGTGGCTCACGCCTGTAATCCCAGCACTTTGGGAGGCTGAGGCGGGCGGATCACGAGGTCAGGAGATCGAGACCATCCTGGCTAACACGGTGAAACCCTGTCTCTACTGAAAAAAAAAAAATACAAAAAGTCAACCGGGTGTGGTGGCGGGTGCCTGTAGTCCCAGCTACTCGGGAGGCTGAGGCAGGAGAATGGCATGAACCCAGGAGGCAGAGCTTGCAGTGAGCCAAGACTGCACCACTGCACTCCAGCCTGGGTGACAGAGTGAGACTCTGTCTCAAACAAACAAACAAACAAACAAAAACGAAAAACTAGACTTAAAGTCATTTCCAGGCTGTTGAAGGCCATTTCTCCAGTTTTTCTTCATGACTGTCAATCTAGTGGTTCTCTGGCAGCTCCCCAGTGCCTGCTTCACTTCTCACCTGTATATCTGTACCTGTGCTGCCTTATTTTTTATTTTTATTTTATTTTTTCAAGACAGAGTCTCGCTCTGCCACCCAGGCTAGACTGCAGTGGCACGATCTTGACTCACTGCAACCTCCACGTCCCGCATTCAAGCGATTCTCCTGCCTCAGCCTCCCAAGTAGCTGGAATTACAGGCATTGGGCCACCATACCCAGCTAATTTTTGTATTTTTAGTAAAGACGAAGTTTCACCATGTTGACCAGGCTGGTCTTGAACTCCTGACCTCAGGTGATCTGCCCACCTCAGCCTCCCAAAGTGCTAGGATTACAGGTGTGAACCACCGCGCCCGGCCTTTGATTTTGATTTTGTTTTTTTGAGATGAAGTCTTGCGCTGTCACCCAGGCTGGAGTGCAGTGGTGTGATCTCCGCTCACTGCAACCTCCACCTCCCGGGTTCAAGAGATTCTCCTGCCTTAGCCTCCCAAAGTGCTGGGATTACAGGCGTGAGCCATTGCGCCTGGCTGTACATAAACATCTTAACTTCTATACAACATAAAGTCCATGAGGCAGTTCAAAAACAACAAAATAAGAAAAATATTTACTGACAAAAACTCTGTATTTTACCATAACATTCTATTTTTTAAATTAACATCATCTTTTGAAACTTTTACTCATACCTAAGGCTGTAGTTCATTTTTAGAAATTTCTCTACAACATCCTAGTGTACCATAATTTATTTATTTATTTGACTCTCAATTAATATTTAAGATGTTTCCAGATTGATGTTATTTAAGACTTACTCATATCTTTTGATCATTTTCTATGTATAATTTTCTGGCTTTTCTAGGTAATTTGTAAGAATATGTTTTCTGTATTCTAATTCATTGTCCATTTTATGTAAACAAATAACTTTCTCCAAGGTTTTGCTTACCTTCCCTCTTGATATTGTGGGGTTTTAAAATTTAACCTAGCAAAACTTTACACATTTTATTTTGAGATAAAGGTAGATAAACTGATGGTGTGTTTTGATGAACAAAAGTTCATAATTGTAATGTAGCTTAATTTATCAACGTTTTCCTTTCTGATCACTACTATTTAGAGTCTTATTTTTAAAATCTTCTCTATTTGATATCATGAATACTATCTCTTTTCACCTAAAATGCTCATAATTTTGCCTTTTATATTTAGATATTTAATCCACCTGGATTTGTTATTATTTTTTAGTATGATGTGAAATCGGGGTCCAATTTCACGCGTTTTTTAAATGTTTTCTTCTCATTCACAGTTTTTCTAGAGCCACTTATGGGAAAGTTCCTCTATTCTTTACTTAGCTCCTGGACCATCTCTGTCACAGATAAATGTCTATAAAATGTGAGTCTTTCTTTGAGGTCATATATTTCTTTCTCCTTAGTAAATATTTTTAACTGTTTTATCATACATGTTGCCACCAGGTAGAAAGGCAATTGACTATTTAACAATTACTTCTAGCTGACAACCTTGTTAATATTAATACTTTGTCTAAAGATTACTTTATGTTTTCAGTATCAACAATCAGCTCCAAGTAATGACAGTTTTATTTTTTTCTTTCCAATCTTGATAGATTTTCTTTCTTTTTATGTCCTGATTACAGTGGCTAGGACCTCTAGAACAATGTTGAAAAGAAATGCCATTCATGTGCATCCTTTCTTATTTCTAACTTTAAAGGGAATACTTCCAATGTATCACTGTTGAGTATGATACTTGATGTATTTTGTGTTTGTGTGTGTGAAGCTATCTTTTACAAAATTAAGGGAAGTTTCTTTTTATTTCATGGAAAGCATTTCTCAAGAATGGTTGCTAAATGCTGTATCTTTTACAAAATTAAGGGAAGTTTCTTTCTATTTCATGGAAAGCGTTTCTCAAGAATGGTTGCTAAATGTAATAAAATGCTTTTTCTGCATCTATCATGATAATAGTAAGTTTTCCAAAAGATATTCTAATCAAACAAAACTATTCTTGCATAAACGAACTTTAACTTGATATATCACCCTTACTTATACATGGTAGGACTTAGTTTGCTATTTCATTTAGGAATTATTCTTTAGTCAGAAGGGAGATTCAGCCTATCAATTCTCTCTCTCTCTTTTTTTTTTTTTTTTTTTTTGATATTCTCATCTGAATTTGCTATCAAGCTCATACTAATTTTATTAAAGAAGTTGGGGAGTGTTCTTCCTTTTTATACTATCTGTATAAAATAAAATAAAACAAAACAAAACAAAATAAAATATGTATTTATAAATCAAAATTATTTGTTCCTTAAATGATTGGTAGAACTCATAAAACTGGTCATAAAGTTTTGTTTATGGGACTATTTCAATCTAGTGATTTGATTTTGATTTTTTTTTATTGCTACATTGTCATACAGATGTTCTATTTCTTGCCATATAATTTTATAGAGTTCTGTTTTAGATTGGTAACTTGTATTTTTCTAAAGATTAATCTGTCTTACCTATATTTCAGTATTTCAAATTTCACACCATTAAGTTATTTACAATATTTTAGAAATATCTGCTATATATTTTTTGTTAGTTTATTAATTCCCAATTTTTAAAGTTGTGTCCTTTATCTTCTCTATTAGAAGTTATCAATTATATTAATCAGGCCAGACGCGGTGGCTCACGCCTGTAATCCCAGAACTTTGGGAGGCTGAGGCAGGTGGATCACCTGAGGTCAGGAGTTTGAGACCAGCTTGGTCAACAAGGTGAAACAACGTCTCTACTAAAAATACAAAAAATTAGCTGGGCATGGTGTCACACGCCTGTAGTCCCAGGTACTCAGGAGGCTGAGGCACGAGAATCACTTCAACCCAGGAGGCAGAGGTTTCAGGGAGCTGAGATCGCACCTCTACATTCCAGGCTGGTTGACAGAGTGAGACCCTGTCTCAGAAAAAAAAAAAAATTATGTTAATCATTCCAATTTTGTCTTTGTTAAAATTCTCCATTTTCTCTTCTATTTTCATTTATGTCTTGTCTTACATTTATCGTATCTTTTCTGTTACTTCTTTGAGTTTATTGTGTTGTTCTTTTTCTAATTTGTTAAATTAGATCCTTATGTCATCAATTCTCAACTTTTCTTCATTATAATAAACATTTAAATTTAAAATAAATTTTACCTGTATAAATTATAAGTAGCATTTATATTACTTACATTACTCTTCTAAGTATAATGTTTTCAAATTTCTATATAGAAGTGTTTTAAATTTCTAAATATTTGAAATTATTTAAATTATATTTTATTATTATTTTCTACTTAATTGCATTTTAATTAGAGAATGTGGTACTAGAATTTAATTCCATCCTGGCTTTTGAAATTCCAAAAATTACACATTTGATTTTTTTTTGTTTTAATTATGTTTACTTCTTTCTTTGCTCACCATTCCTCTCACAACACAGAAATTTCTGAGATCACTTTCCTCGCCTAAGTTTCTTTAGTGAGTTTCTTTTGTAATATCATCCCAAAAATATGGTATTGAAAGTAGAGGAAAGAAAGCCCAGCTCACCTACAAATGAGTGACGCTTGCATTGGCAGCTGCCCCAAAGAGCAATAATGGAAAGAAGATACTGGAATGACATCTACAAAATGCTGAGAAGAAATAACTGTCGTATTAATCCATTTTCATACTGCTATGAAGAAATACCTGAAACTGGGTAATTTACCAAAAAAAAAAAGCTTTAATGGGCTCGCAGTTTCACATGGCTGGGGAGGCCTCACAATCATGGTGGAAAGTGAAGGAGGAGCAAAGACATGTCTTACATGGCAGCAGGCAAGAGAGTATGTGCAGGGAACTGCCCTTTATAAATTCATCAGATCTCATGAGACTTATTCACTATCACAAGATAGTGTGATAGTGGAAAAAACCACCTATGGAAAAAACCTGCCTCCATAATTCAGTTACCTCCCATGACATGGGGGGATTATGGGAACCACAACTCAAGATGAGATTTGGGTGGGGACACAGCCAAACCATATCAACTGTCAAATATCGAATTTTATATTTTGGTGAAATTGTCTTTCAAGGGAAAGGGGGAAAAAAAAGAGAAAATATTTCCAACAAATAAACACTGGCAAAAATTACTACCAACAGAGGCAATATTTGAAAAGATAATGGATGATAATTTTCATGAATTATTGCAAGACATACAATATTTAGATTCAGGAAGCCAAAAGATCATAAACAAGATAAATAAAAATCAATCCACAATTTTCTCATTCTTCCTAATCATTCTAGACCCTTGAATGAAACATACACAAGGTCTTCTCACTCTATCCTTCACATCTCTTAAGATCTCTTTAACTATATTTCATCCCTTTATCTTTTTTGTGCTATATTCTGTTATTCTTCTAGATCTATTTTCTAGGTCCATCTTTCTTTCTTCAGCTAGGTATAATTTACTACTTAATCCATACACTGGGTTTTTAATATTAATTATTATAGCTACATTTCTAAACCTCTATTTGGTTCCTTTCAAAATCTGATTGGCCAGTTTCAATTGTCTTTTTTTCTGTCCTCCTATTTTCATTTCCATTTCCATTCCACCAAAGTGTTGAGAATGGGAAAAATTGGGAGTGTGGCTGTGATTTCCAACAAGAAACTGTGTCTGTTCTGTCCTGGTAAATCTATTCTATTCCACTGGTAAACCTCTTGCATCATGAAGATATTGAAAGGCACTTTCCACAACAAAATGGAAATCTCTCCACTAATGGCATACATTTCTGTGATAGCAAAATGAAATTGTCAAACCTTTCTCTATTATATATGTGCCACCCAGATGTCAATATTTGTTTTGTTTTCTGCACGTAATTTCATTCAATACTCTCTACATCAGTAGTTTCCCTTATTGCTCTTTGTGATATTAAGTGACATCTCCCTTTTACTATTTATAAAGTGAATTTCCTGTATTTCAGCATTTTTGGTTTGTTTGTTTGTAGTAGCTGGCTACTTGGGTTTCTCAACAAAGATGTGATTTACAAATATTTTGCTTCTAAAAATGTAACTTTCTGGAAAAGGCAAAACTATAGACAGTTTGAAAAGATAAGTGGTTGACGGGTTCAGTGAAAAGAAGGGAAGGATAAATAGATGGAGTACAGGGGATTTTTAAGCAGTAGAACTGTGCCGTATGATACTGTGAACCCTGAATATCTGAGACAAGTCTTAATTTAGAAAGGTTGTTTCGCCAAGGTTGAGGACGTGCACCTTTGACACCAACCTCAGGAGGTCCTGAGGACATGTACCCAAGGTGGTCAGAGCACAGTCTGGTTTTATATATTTTAGGGAGACATGAGACATAAATCAACATATGTAAGATGAACTTGTCTTGGAAAGGCAGGACAACGTGAAGCAAAGGCAGAACAACTCAAAGCCAGGAGGGGACTTCCGGGTCATAGGTAGATAAGAGACAAAAGATTACATTCTTTTGAGTTTCTGATTAGCCTCTCCAAAGGAGACGATCAGATATACATTTATCTCAGTTAGCAGAGGCATGACTTTGAATAGAATGGGAGGCAGGTTGGCTCTAAGCAGTTCCCAGCTTGACTTTTCCCTTTAGCTTAGTGATTTTCGGGCCCCAAGATTTGTTTTCCTTTTACACACTGTAATGTGGATACATGTAATTGGACATTTATCAAAATTCATACAAGGTATACCTCAGAGATATTGTGGGTTTCGTTGGAGCACTACAATAAGGTGAATATTGTAATAAAGTAAGTCACACAAATATTTTGGTTTTCCAATGCATATAAATACTATATTTGGGCTGGGCATGGTGGCTAACGCTTGTAATCCCAGAACTTTGGGAGGCTGAGGCAGGCAGACCACTTAAGGCCAGGAGTTGGAGACCAGCCTGGCCAATATGGTGAAACTCCATCTCTACTAAAAACTATGAAAAATTAGCTGGGCGTCATGGAGGGTGCCTGTAATCCCAGCTACTTGGGAGGCTGAGGTAGTAGAATCACTTGAACCCGGGAGGTAGAGGTTGCAGTGAGCCAAGATGGTGACATTGCACTCCAGCCTAGGCAACAAGAGTGAGACTCTATCACACACACACAAAAAAGCTATGTTTGGCTGTGTACAGTGGCTCACGCCTGTAATCTCAGCACTTTGGGAGGCTGAGGTGGGCGGATTACTTGAGCTCAGGAGTTTGAGACCACCCTGGGCAACATGGCAAAAATCCATCTCTAAAAAATAACAAAAAAATTACCAGGGTGTAGTGACACACACCTGTGGTCCTACCTATAGAGGGATGCCTGCAGGGGGTGCTGAAGTGGGAGAACTGCTTGAGCCTGGGAGTTTGAGGCTTCAGTGAGTCGTGATCACACCGTTCCAAGCTGGGTGACAGTAAATCAATGAATAAATAAATAAATAAATAAATAAATAAATAAATAAATAAATTTTATGTTTTTCTGGGTGTTGTGGCAAGTCTCTGTACTCCCACTCCTACTTGAGAGGCTG
>NW_016823697.1:103503-108497 GCF_001698545.2 Rhinopithecus bieti
AAATAAATAAATAAATAAATAAATAAATAAATTTTATGTTTTTCTGGGTGTTGTGGCAAGTCTCTGTACTCCCACTCCTACTTGAGAGGCTGAGGTGGGAGGATCACTTGAGTCTAGGAGTTCGAGGCCAACAAAGTGAGTTGGTCTCTAAAAAAAATTATTTTTACACTATACTATTGTCTATTAAATGTGTAATAGCATTATGTCTAAAAAATGTACATATCTTAATTTAAAAATATTTTATTGCTGGGCACAGTGATACATACCTGTAATCCCAGTTTCTCCAGAAAATTGCTTGAAGTCTAGGAGTTCAAGGATGCAATGTGCTACGATTGCACTTGTGAATAGCCACTGCACCAGCCTGGGCAACACAGCAAGACTTCATCTGTAAAGCAAAAACAATAGCAAATAAATAAATAAATAAAACTCTATTGGTAAAAAATGTCAACAATCCTCTGACCCTTCAGTATGTTATGATCCTTTTACTGATGGAGGGTCTTGCCTTGGTGTTGAGGGCTGCCAACTGATCACACTGGTGGCTGCTGAAGGTTGGGGTTGCTGTAGCAATTGCTTAAAATAAGACAACAATGAAGCTTGCCACAATGACTTCCTTTCATGAAAGATTTATCTGTACCTTGTAATGCTATTCAATAGTTTTTTACCCACAGTAGAACTTCTTTCAAAATTGAAGTCAATTCTCTCAAACCCTGCTGCTGCTTTATCAACTAAGTTTATGTAATATTATAAATCCTTTGTTGTCTTTTCAGTAGTACTCACAGCATCTTCACTGTCTTTACTTATCTATAAGAAGCAACTCTTCATCCATTAAATTTTTATCATGAGATTGCAGCAATTCACTCACATCTTCAGGCTCCTCTTCACATTTTAGTTCTTTTCTATTTTTACCTTATCTGCAGTAACCTCCCCCACTGAAACCTTAAACTCCTGAAAATCATCCAAAGTCCTGTTGATGTTAATATTTTGACATCCTCCCATAAGTCATGAATATCCTTAATGGCATCTAGAATGGTGAATCCTTTCCAGGAGATTTTCAGTTTACTTTACCTAGATTCATCTGAGGAATTACTATCTATGACAACTATAGCCTTACAAAATGTATTTCTTAAATAATAAGACTTAAAAGTCAAAATTACTCCTTGATGCAGGGTTTCAGAATGAATCTTGTGTTAACAGGCATAAAAATATTAATCTCCTTGTATATCTTCACCGGTGCTTTTGGGTGATCACGTGCATTATCAATGAGCAGTAATATTGTGTAAAGAACCTTTTTCTGACTAGTAGGTCTCAACAGTGAGCTAAAATATTCAGTAAATCATGCTGCAAACCAATGTGCTGTCATCTAGGCTTTCTTGTCCCATTTACAGAACACAGGTAGAGTCAATTTAGTATAATTCTTAAGGGCCCTAGGATTTTTGAAATGATAGATGAATGTTGACTCCAACTTAAAGTCACCAGCTGCATTAGTCCCTAACAAGACAGTCAGCTTGTCCTTTGAAGTCTTGAAGCTAGGGATTGACTTATCCTCTCTGGCTATGAAAGTCCTAGATGACGTCTTCTTCCAATAGAAAGCTGCTTCATCTACACTGAAAATCTGTTGTTTAGTGTAGCCACCTTCATCAATTATCTTAGTTAAATCTGGATAACTTGCAGAGGCTTCTACATCAACACTTGCTGCTTTGCCTTGCACTTTTACATTATAGAAATGGTTTCTTTCTTTAAACCTCATGAACCAACCTCTGCCAGCCTCCAACTTTTCCTGTGCAGCTTCCTCACCTCTCTCAGCCTTCATAGAATTAAAAAGGAATTTGGGTCTTGCTCTGGATTAGGCTTTGGCTTAAGATAGTATTGTGGCTGGTTTGATCTTTTAGCCAGACCATTGAAACTTTCTCTATATATGCCATAAGGCTTATATGAAGCAATAAGACTGTTTCACTTTCTATTCGTGTGTTCACTGGAGTAGTGCTTTCAATTTCCCTCAAGAACTTTTTCTTTGCATTAATAACTTGGCTAACCATTTGGTCCAGGAGGCTTAACATTTGGCCTGTCTTGGCTTCCAACATGCCTTCCTCACTAAACTTAAGCATTTTTAGCTCTTGATTTAAAATGAGAGATATGCGACTCATTCTTTCACTTGAATGCTTAGAAGCCATTTTAGGGTTATCAACTGGGCTAATTTCAATGTTGTGTCTCAGGGAACACAGAGGTCTGAAGAGAGGGACAGATGTGGGGGAGTGACCAGTCAGTGGAACTGTCAGAACACACAACATTTACTGATTGAACCTGCAGTCTTATATTGATGTGGTTAGTGGCAGCCCCCAAACAATTACAATAATAACATCAAAGATCACTGATCACAGATCAGTGTAACACATGTAATAATAAAGACTCCTTCCACTCTCCAAGATGCCAAAATGAAAGAAGGCCAAGAGGAGGAAGGTGGCTCCGGACCCTGCTGTTGGGAAGAAGCAGGAGGCCGAGAAAGGTGTGAATCCCGTTTGAGAAAAGGCCTAAGAATTTTGGCATTGGACAGGACATCCAGCCTAAAAGGGACCTCACCCCCTTTGTCAAATGGCCAGGCTGTATCAGTTTGCAGTGGCAAAGAGCTATCCTCTATAACCTGCTAAAAATGCCTCTGTGATTAACCAGTTTACCCAGGCCTTGGAGCACCAAACAGCTATACAACTGCTTAAACTGGCCGAGTACAGACCAGAGGCAAAGCAAGAGAAGAAGCAGAGGCTGCTGGCCCAGGCTAAGAAGAAAGCTGCTGGCAAAGGGGACATCCCCACTAAGAGACCACCTTTTAGCAGGAGTTAACACTATCACTACGCTGGTGGAGAACAAGAAGACTCAGCTGGTCGTGACTGCAAATGACTTGGATCCCATGGAGCTGGTTGTCTTCCTGCCTACTCTGTGTCACAAAATGGGGGTCTCTGACTGCATTATCAAGGGGAAGGCAAGACTGGGACACTTAGTCCACAGGAAGACCTGCACCACTGTTGCCTTCACACACGTTAACTCGGAAGACAAAGGAGCTTTGGCTCAGCTGGTGGAAGCTATCAGGACCAATTACAATGAGAAATATAATGAGAGTCACCATCACGGGGAAGGCAATGTGCTGGGTCCCACATCTGTGGTTTACATTGCCATGCTGGAAAAGGCAAAGGCTAAAGAACTTGCCACCAAACTGGATTAAATGTATGCTGCTGAGTTTTCTGTATGTGAAAATAATTAAAAATAATACAAACTCTCACAAAATAATAATGAAAAAGCTTTGAAATATTGGGAGAATTACCAAAACCTGACAGAGACATGAAGTGAGCACAGGCTGTTGGAAAAATGGTGCCAATAGACTTGCTTGACACAGGGTTGCCAGAAACCCTCAATTTGTAAAAAATGCAGTATCTGTGAAGCACAATAAAGTGAAGTACAAAAAATGATGTATGCCTCTACAATACAAAGAATTAACACTAATGTAAACTACGGACTTCAGTTAAAAATAATGTATTAACATCGTTTTATCAGTTGTAACAAACGTACCACTAATGAAAGATATTAATAATAGGAGGAACTAGAACGTTGAGCGGATATATGGGAACTTGGTTCTTTCCACTCAATTTTCTGTAAACCTAAAACTGCTCAAAAAATAAAGTCAATTAGTTTTTTTTTAAAGGCAACTTTGAATTTAATTTGCTCTGAAGTTCTGCTTGCTGCTTTACTTCTAGATAGAAAATACTTCAATTTAATAGTAGAAAGCATCCATGTTGCTTTTTCTGTGAAAATCTAATTTTTTTTTTAATCAGAGGGGTTATCATTCTTTTTTTGAAAGTGTGATGAATTTTATAACAGATTATGCACTGGTATGTAGATATAAATTGATAGCAGAAACAGTACTACTTACTTTTCCTATATTCATCATCAAAATTCCTATTCTTTTAAAATTTTGACTGCTTGTGTGGTTACCACACTCTCAGATTAATTTGTCCCAGCATGTAAAGACTCCCATGCTAAAAGTAAGTATTTTGGAAAATATCATTTCTACTTTTTCTCTTCTAAGGCCTGTGTGAAACATATTTCTTCTAGAAAATGTTCTCTGACACTATACTTTACTAAATTACTGCCTAATGTTCTGAATTGTGCTCACTCTTCTCTCTGACTTCTCTTTGCAGCCAATAATAGCAGAAGCTCTTAACTTTATGCTAGACACTGTATGTGCTAAGCATTTTATTTACACTAATTTGATTTTGAGGATAATCCTTCCTGGTAGGTAGTGTGATTTCTAGTTTATGAAACTAAAGAAGCCAGGATTATGAATTAGGTCTTATTGAACACAAAAGGCTTCTGCTTTCAAGGACTTTGCTATATGTGTTTTGTTTGCACTGAACCCTCACAGCATCTCTACTATTTTGTAAGTGTTAAGCTCTTGCCTGTGTGCATGTTGTATAACCACAAGGAAATGGTAAACTCGGAAGGGAAAGCACCATAAGTCCTGTTTCTTTATCATCTGCTACTCCCAGTGCCTGCTGAATTCTTAGTCTAGTACTTTGTCCTGAAAATGCTGATGACCAACTCCAAAACTGATTTTTTCATTTTTTTAAATTATGGGCTCATCAAATTCAGAAAGACTGACTGGGCGCAGTGGCTTATGCCTGTAATCCCAGTACTTTGGGAGGCCAAGGCAGGCGGATCACTTGAGGTCAGGAGTTCAAGACCAGCCTGGCCAACATGGTGAAACCCCATTTCTACTAAAAATGCAACAAAACATAACAAAACAAAACAAATTAGCCGGGCATGGCAGCGCGTGCCGGTAGTCCTAGCTACTCTGGAGGCTAAGGCAGGAGAATCACTTGAACTAGGGAGGCAGAGGCTGCAGTGAGCCAAGATCGCACCACTGCACTCCAGCCTCCGTAACAGAGCAAGATTTTGTCTCAAAAAAAAAAAAAAAAAAAAAAAAAAAAAAAAAATCAAAAAAAACT
>NW_016823697.1:108796-113775 GCF_001698545.2 Rhinopithecus bieti
AAAAAAAAAAAAAAAAAAAAAAAAAAAAGAAATTCAGAAGACTACTGCTTTCCACTGAAATATTTTATTCAGTAAATTCAAAACTCAAGCACCAGTGCTTTCTTAAAATACAAAATTCAGTAAGATAAGAGAATGTCTTAAAGTGTTTTGATTTGCAAAGTTTTCTAATATCTATAATCTCTTTTAATTTTCACAATGCAACCATATAGAATTTTCATTTTAAAATGAAAATTATTATGCAAATATCCAAGTAACAAACCTGTACTTGTACTTGCTAAATCTATAAAATAAAATAAATACAATAAAATTCTGAAACTCAGAGAAGTGAAGTGACTTGTTTGCACTTGGTAGTAATTAGGTGAATTCATACTCCAGCCTAAGTCCTCTGATTCCAGAGAGCAGATTACTCAATTATTCACAGTTTGTATGTCTGAGTGTGTATTTATTTAAAAGTTTTTATTATAGCCAAATTATCATCCAGAAAGGTTGCTACCAGTTGATAGACAATGTAATGAAATGGTTAGAACATTGACTCTAGAGCCACTTATTAGCTGTGAGACCTCAGTATAAGTTACTAAACCATATTGTGCCTCAGTTCAACTGTAAAATGTGGATGACAATATAGCACCTAATCATAGGGTTACTGTGAGGATTAAATGAATTAATATATGGAAAACACTGAGAAGAGCGTTTGGCACAGAAGTGCCAAACATTGCCAACATTTGTGATTCTATCAGAAAGCCATTATTAGTAACAATCTAAAGGGTCAAAAATGCCACTGACTTTTTGCCTTATTTTGCATTTTCCTAATTACTACTAAGGTGAGCACCATTTTGTGTTGTTGTTGTTTGGTATGATCTCTTTTGTGAATGGTCAGCCCATATCTTTTGCTCATTCTGTAAACTTTTTTTGGTCTCTTCATTTTGATTTGTAGGAGCTTTATCTATTCTTGGGCTGGGTGCAGCAGTTCACATCTGTAATCCCAGTACTCTGGGAAGCCAAGGTGAGAGGATCACTTGAGCCCAGGAATTTGAGACAAGCCTGAGCAATATAGGAAGACTCCTTCTCTACAGAGGCTGGATGTGGTGTTGCACACCTGTGGTCCTAGCTACTCAGGAGGCTGAGGTTGGAGGATACCTTGAGCTGGTAAGGTGGAGACTGCAGTGAACCATGATTGCACCACTGCACTCCAGATTGGACTATAGAGTGAGAGTTTGTCTCAAAAACAAAACAAAACATATTTTGGATATGAGCCCTTTGTAATACATATATAGCAATCTTTTGCTTTGTCACTTATTTTTAACTTTGTTCAAGTTGTCTTTTTTTGTAGCAGTTTAAAACTTTTATGAACTCAACTTGTCAAGCTTTTCTTTTAAAAACTTTTGATTTGTATCATATATTTTATATTTACTTCTAATACTTACATAGTTTTGGTTTTTATATGTGGGTATTTTATACCCTAAAAATTAATTTTTGTGTATGGAGGGAGGGATCTCCCTCTTTCCCTCCCAAATGAGTAGGCATCATCACATGAGTAATTTGGAGTTTGATAATCTGTTCAAGCTTTATCACTTGTAATACTCACCCCTCAAATCTTCTCTCTGGTTTCCCCTCTTACCTCTTTCTAAAAGATAGGGATATTTTAATATCCTGATGATATTTTCTATCATCAGAGACTGAGAGTGACAGAGAGAGAGAGAGCTGGTCTGCCTTCCTTTTTTTTTTTTTTATAAGGGCACTAATCTCATTATGAGGGCCACATACACATGATCTCATTATGAGGGCCACATCCACATGACTTCATCTAATGCTAATTATCTCCCAAGGGCCCCATCTTGAAATATTATCATATTGGAGGTTAGGGCATTAACATATGAATTTGGGGGTGGGGACACAAATATTCAGTCCCTAAATTCCATCCTTTGTCCCCCAAAATATATGTCTGTCTTCCACAAAATACATTTATTCCATCCCAATAGCATCAAAAGACTTAACTAATTCCAGCATCAACTCTAAAGTCTAAAGTTCAAAGTCTCATCTAAATATCATCTAAATAAAATATGGATGAAACTGGAGGTATGATATATACTGAGGCAAAATTCATCTCCAGCTGTGAACCTGTAAAATAAAAAAAGTTATATGCTTTCAAAAAATAACACGGTAGAACAGGCATAAGATAAACATTTCCATTGAAAAATGGTTATTTCAGAAGAAAGAAAGGAATGACAAGTCCCAAGCAAATCCAAGACCTGGCAAGGCAAATTTCATTAGATCTTAAGGCATGAGGATAATCCTCTTTTGCTTGATGCTCTGCTCTCTGGATGCACTGTGGTGGCTGCATTGCTCCTTGGTTCCAGGTCAGGGTCCCACCCCAACAGCTTTAGGCAGAGGCCGTTTGGCTGGTTGAAACTAAGGTAGTGGCCTTGATCACCTTCTTAATCACCTTCAGGTTCATTGTTGCCTCTTCTTGATGAATAGTGCATGTTTGCAGACAAACGGCACTATCATCCCATCCTATCAAATCCAAGAGGTCTAAAAGCCTTCCTTTATTTCATCCCATCTCCATCCCCTTCAGCTCAAACTTGCAGTGTTTCTCTTTGTATAATTCCATAAACTCTTTAACAAGTGATAGCCAAAGCATACCTCTGGTATGCTTTTCACAATATGCTTTCTTATTTTTGCAATATGGTCAGCTGAGAACTTCCTAAATCTTCAAGTTTTGGGTTTTCTTGTGTGTAACAATTCCTTCTTTAATTCCTCTCTCTCCATTCATGTTTCACTATAAACAATCAGGAAGAACTAAGCCACTCGTTCAACACTTTGCTTATAAATATCCTTAGCTAAATATCTACTTTCATTGCAAGCAAGTTCTACCTTCCACAAAACACTAGTATACAATTTAGTCAAGTTTTTGTCACTTTATAACAAGGGTTGCCTTTCCTCTAGTACTGACAACAGGTTATTCACTTCCATCTGAGACCTCACAAGAATCACTAATGCCCATATTTCTAACATGTGCCTCAAAACTCTTCCAGCCTCTACCCAGTACACAGTTCCAAAGCCACTTGCACAAATATGTTTAGATATTTGTTACAGTAGTACCCCACTTTTTGGTACCTAAATCTGTTTTAGTCTGCTTGGGCTGCCATAGCAAATACCTTAGATTGGGTGGTTTAAACAGTGGAAATTTGTTTCTCATAATTCTGGAGGCTGGAAAATGCAAGATCAAAGTGCTGGCCTATTCATTTCCTAGTGAGGGCTTGCTTTCTGCCTTGCAAATGGCCACCTTCTCACTGTGTCCTTACATACCTTTTTGTGCATGTGTAGGGAGACAGAGACAGAGAGAGGGAGAACAAGCTCTCTAGTGTCCGTTTTTACAAAGGCACTAATGCCATCATGAGGGCCTCATCCTCATGGCCTCATCTAACCCTAATTATCTCCCAAGAACCCTGTCCCTTCATACTATCACACTGGGTGTTAGGACTTCAACATATTAATTGGGGGGTGTGGGGACACAAACATTTAGTCCATAACAGTTACTATTACAGGGCATCAGGTCACATGTTGCTCATGGGTTTCCAACTCAGACAGCCTTAGGACTGGTCTGAGTTTCCAAGGAGAGAACAAAGGTCTTCTTGACCCTTCAAAGCAACATTGTGCAGTCTGGAGAATTTGTCATCATCTGCCACCTTGAAATTAAGCCTATGAGAAAGCAAAAGCTTTCTCATAGAGTATCTGTTGTACGCAGTAGCACTTTGTGGATTTGGGAATACCAGTAACTTGGCTCTACTTTCCAGCAAGAATGGCATACAGTGTAGTACCCATTGTGGCTGGGAGAGTAAGGAGCATTGTAGCCATTCTTCTTCATGGTTACCAAGTGGATTTCCCTCTCAAAGTCCATCTCCTTCAGTGTCTGATGCGTGCCACATTCTGGAGATAGCACCAGAGACCTCACCTACAGGGCCCGGGCACTGCCATCCTGGCCTTGGCCTCTATCTCAGGCTTAGGCCCCAGCCTGTCAAGACATGACATTTTTAAAGCACTCCACCCACCCACCAGTAAAAACAAAACAAAATAATGTGGTGTTTAGATTAATTAGGAAATTAAAATAATTAGAGAATATTATTATTGATGCATGGTGTTGCCAAATAAAAACATCAAATATGCATTAATGAGGACTACAAGAAGCTGTGACAAGCAATCAAAAATAATAATCCATCGTGGTTCACATGTTTGCATACTATTCTATGTAAACTCATAGAATTTTATTTATATTTAAATTTATAATTTTATTTATATTATATTTATTTATATTTGGACTTTTTCCGAGTCTAATATCTCACTCCAGAATATGATAGATATTTAGTGTGGTGAAACTTTCCTTTTGTGTGTGTGTGTGTGTGTGTGTGTGTGTGTTACTCTGAATTGCTTCACAGATTTAAAATAAGCAGGATCAAAATAAAACCTATGGGCACATCTACATACCCTGGATGTGCAGTAAAACCTGCTGCCGCTTAATTGATAAAACTGTGTTCCAAGAGTATCTAGTGTTTCCTTAACTAATATTCATGTTAGTTAACGTTTGGGCTTGAAGAAGTTGCCATTTATTCATCCTTTTGTTCAGTAAACAGTTATAGAACACCCTCTTTGGGCTACTGCTTTATAGCAAGCACTGGACACCAAGTAGGAAACAGGATGCAGAATCTGTACTTTGCTAGAGATTAGAGTCAAGTGAGTGGAGTTTACTGCCAAGTAGGACAGAAAAAATAATACATTGAGAAGACATGAATTTAATAAAGAACAAGAATTATGAAAGTGATCCAAGTGGAGGTAAGTTTAAACAGGAGGGTCAAACTGTTACAAGGATAGGGAAATTGTGAAAATAGCATGGAAATTTCAGGTATGGGGATGGCAAATACAGTGCTTAGTAACAAACTATATATATATATATATATATATATATATATATATATATATAT
>NW_016823697.1:116658-120682 GCF_001698545.2 Rhinopithecus bieti
TATATATATATATATATATTTAGAGATGGGGTTTCACCATGTTAGTCAGGCTGGTCTCAAACTTCTGACCTTGTGATCCACCTGCCTCAGCCTCCCAAAGTGCTGGGATTACAGGCATGAGTCACTGCACCCAGCCTTGCAAACTATACTTTCATTTCAATTTTGAAACTACACTAGTCTATGGATTCCTTATCAAGTTAGTAAGAGTAGAAAGGAATTGATATTTGTGGAAGTGTTTTAGAGAAATGCAAGTGTATATGGCACATGACACCATTATAGTAGGTAATCAAGCAGACATGAGCAAGGCAGGAGAAGGCACCACCTGCCCCACCAGGAATGTCAGGCGACCATCAGGTGATGGTCAGGTGGTGGTTAAACTGCCTCTAAAATAATAATTGGTTGCAGCCAGCAACAGGGAAAGGCAGAGTCCCAACAGACAGAAACAACTGAAACTGATAATCCACAGCTTCCCGATAAGATCTCAGGAGTCGGGTGAGTGACCTCATGCATACGCACTAAGAGGCAAAATGACAGAGTTTAACTGGTTATGACCTTATAGGAACACTCAACTGGTAAGAGAAAAATGCCTCAATGAGCACATGCACAATGTCAGGAAGCACACTGCACGTGGCCCCTCCCAAGTGCTGGCAACCCACTGCACATGTGGACAGCCACTCCAAAAAAAGAATTGGGGAGAAGAGATAACAGAAGACACCGGAAGAATATCAATGTATAAAACCCCAAGTCAATGGTCAAACTATTCTCATGAATCTCTCAAGTCGCTGGTTTGGCCCTCTTCCAAGTGTACTTTACTTTTGTTCCTGCACTGAAACTTTTTTTGTGTGTGTGTATTTTTTTTTGTATTTTAGTAGAAACAGGGTTTCACCGTGTTGCCCAGGCTGATCTTGAACTCCTGAGCTCAGGCAGTCCACCCACCTTGGCCTCCCAAAGTGCTAGGATTACAAGCATGAGCCAACGCGCCTGGTACTGCTCTGAAACTTTTTAATAAACTTTCACTCCCGCTCTAAAACTTGCCTTAGTTTCTCACTCTGCCTTATGCCCCTCGGTTGAATTCTTTCTTCCAAGGAGACAAGAATTGAGGTCGCTGCAGACCCATGAGGATTTTTCACTATTAACAACACTACTAGTATTTTGATTTTATACAGTCACTAGTTTTTCTTTTTTTTAAACCAAATACTCAGATAAATATTTCCAAAATCTTGATGATAGAAAATGAATTCACAGGTAACTTGATAGTTGTTCTGGTATACAGATGCTAATGTGTGGGATGAATTAAGGAGAGGACAGGTTGGAGACAGGCACCTCCTGGGAAGATAACGCATTAGTTCTGGCAACAGCTTGAGGTTTGAGTTAATAGTTCTTTTTATGTCCTACAAAAATAAAATTTATATCTTTATATTTTAATACTGAATAACCAAAATATGTAAGTACTATTAAAAACCATAGTTTTATGTTCTTTCTAAAATTCTAACTTATATTTTATCATAGTACAATACTTTTCATACATAGTTTTCTAAGTTTAAAATATTACTAACAACTATACTTTGGACATTTATAAGGTTAAAAAGTTACAATAAGCTAACATTAATTTATTGAAGAAAAATTTTTATTAATTTACGGTAGCCTAAGAATACAATGTTTATAAAGTCTGCAGTATTGTGCAGTAATGTCCTAGGCCTTCACATTCACTCACCGCCCACTGACTCACCCAGAGCAACTCACTTATAGTTCTGCAAGCTCCATTCATGGTAAGTGCCCTACACAAGTGTACCATTTTTTATCTTTTATACCATATTTTTGCTGTACATTTTCTATGGTTAGATGTGTTTAGAGATACAAATGCTTACCATTTTGTTACAATTACCTGCAGCATTCAGTATAGTGACATGCTATATACACCACACAACCTAGATGTGTAGTAGGCTGCATGGTCTATGTTGGTGTAAGTACATGCTGTAATGTTTGTACAATGACAAAATCACCTGAAGATGCATTTTTTAGAATGTATCCCCATCATTAAGTGACACATGACTGTGTATACACATACACATACACACACAAGTATAGGTGTGTACATTAATTTATTTTTTCTTTGTTTTAAAGACAGGGTCTCACTCTGTCACCCAGGGTGGAATGTGGAATGCAGTGGCACAGTTACAGCTCACAGCAACCTCAAATACTTGGGCTCAAGCAATTTTCCCTCCTCAGTCTCCTATGTAGCTGGGACTACATGTGCACCCCACCCTGCCCAGTTAATTTTTTATAAATTTTTTGTAGTGGCTAGGTGCAGTGGCTCATGCCTGTAGTCCCAGTACTTTGGGAGGTTAAGGCAGGTGGATTGCTTAAGCTCAGGAGTTCAAGACCAGCCTGGGCAACATGGCAAAATCCTGTCTCTCCAAACAAACAAACAAACAAACAACAAAATGGATGCCTGTGGTGATATATGACTGTAGTCCCAGGTACTCTGGAGGCTGAGGTGAGAAGATGGCTTGATCCTGGGAGATAAAAGCTGCAATGAACAGAGATTGGGCCACTGCACTGCAGCTTGGGTGACAGAGCAAGATGAAGGAAGAGAGGACAGGAGGAAAGGTGGGAGGGAGGAAGGGACGGGGAGAATAGGAGTGCTGGTCTCCCTATGATGCCCAGGCTGGTCTCAAACTCCTGGTCTTAAACAATCCTCTCACCTCATCCTCACTAAGTGCTGGGATTACAGGCATGAGTGACTGCACCCAGCCTTAACTTATTAAAAAAAATGACTTACAAAAAGTTGTAAAATAGAACACACAGTTCCCATATGCCCAGGGGCCCTTATATAACAATTTATGTAAGTATGCCATAATTATCAAACCAGAATATTAGCATTTGTTTACAAAATGTCCTTGTTCTGTTCCAGGGAACCCAATCTAGGATCTCCCTTTGCATTTAGCTGTCATGTCCTCTTAGTTTTCTATCTGTGACTGTTTCTTTGTCTTTCAAGACCTTGGCACTTTTAAGAGTACCAATCATTTATCTTGTGGAATGTCTGTTAGTTTGAGTTTTTCTGATGTTTTCTCAAGATTTGTTTGAGGTTATGGATTTTTTGCAAGAATATCAGAGAAGTGATGTTGTACCCTTCAAAGTGCATCCTATTAAGAGGCACAGGATGCTCATATGTCTTATCACCAATGATATTAACTTTGATTTCATACCTGAGATGTTGTCTGCCAGGTTTCTCCACTAGAAAATTATTTTTTTGGTCTGGGCTCATTGAAATATCTTAGGGAAAATATGTTGACAGTATGATAATCTTTTTTCTCATAATACTTTTATCCACTAATTTTAACATTTGTCAATTATTTCTTGTCTATAACAATTATTACTGGGATGTTCACCTAATAGTGATTTTCTATTTCCATCATACCTTCTATATTTATTAATTGGTATACTCTTATTCAAAGAAATAGCTACCCTTTCTCCCTCATTTATTTATTTCTTCCATGATTTATTTATATCAGTATGGGCTCATGGATATTAATTTGTTTTATTGGTTATAAGGCATTAGAAAATAATAAGAAAGCAAAGAAGGAGGGAAAGGGAGAGTGAAGAAAGACAATGCTAGTCTTTCCTCAAAAAAGCCGATGAAAGTAGTTTTAAATATGGGATCATTTATACACTAAAACACTTAAATTGATTTAGTAATTTACAAATGGAAATGGAATTTAGACTGATCCCTTTTGTACATTCATTAGTGAGTTTTCTGAAGTTGTGAACTGTCTCCTTGCCTTCCTACTACCAATTCTTAGTTCCTTGGATACCTGGCTTTTCCTTTCTTTTTTTTTTTTTTTTTTTTTTTTTGGAGGCAAGAGTCTCACTCTGTCGCCTAGGCTGGAGTTCAGTAGTGCAATCTTGGCTCACTGCAACCTCTGCCTCCTGGGTTCAAGCTATTCTCCTGCCTCAGCCTCCCGAGTAGCTGGAACTACTACGCCCAGCTAATATATATATATATATATATATATACATTTTT
>NW_016823697.1:121848-127112 GCF_001698545.2 Rhinopithecus bieti
AAAAAAAAAAAAAAAAAAAAGAAAAGTGTCCCCAATCCATATCATAGACTTGGACTAGATTCATAATCCTTTTTAAAATCTTATTTTACTTTACACATTTAAAAACTCCTGCCTTTATCTTATCACTCTTCCACTCACAAAGTTTAAAGCATTTCCTGTATTTTCTATTAGTCTAAACTCCTGTACTATGAACACTGTACCTACCCCCTGACTTCTCATTGACATCAAAAAAACACCTTTTGTTGTTGTGGTGGTGGTGGTGGTGGTGGTACGTGCATAAGCAAGTGTGTTTAGGTGCTGCCATGATCTTGTTGTTAATTTATTGTCCATCAACATCTTACTGTGTCCATATCTTTTTTTAATCCCTATTGTTAACATCGCATTTAGAAACAAGTCCTTTAAAGAGTCATTTGGGCCAAAAAGGGAGTTTAACAACAATTTTCTATCAGAAATGGTTTTTCACTTTGCACGACTGCAAAAATTAGAGGAGTAGCTTAGCATTATAAAATCAATACAAATGTCATCAGTTTCTCCTGGTTGGGAAGGCTTCCTTGGTAGAGCCTACTGTGAAATAACTGGTCTCAGAATCAATCAAGGAGATGAAAGCAGAGTTTTACTTTGAGTTAGATAAAGCATCTTAGACAGGTAACATGCATATTTTTGCTTAAAAAGCATCAATTCTACCAAATGGGTATCTGCATAGGGAATATTGAGGTATCTAGATGTTAGGACTTTGTTACTCTACTGTAGCTTAAAAAAAATTTTTTTTGAGGGGAGGTAAATCTAAGCACATGTTCAGTGAAGAAGTTAGGGAAATATATATTATCCCCAACTTAAAAGACAACTTTATATTTTAATTGATAGAGGTTTTGGAAATAGAATACAGATGAAAAATTTAGGGCTTTATTAATCTTTTGACTCAGGGTATCCAGAACCATGAGAATTTGAAAAGTATCCATGTGGCGGTAACAAGAAAAGAAAATGGTTAGGACAAAAAAAAAACAAACAAAAAAAAAAACAAAAAAGGCAGGAACTCCAATCAACAGATAGGGGGAAAGAATGGTGGTATTGATTAATAAATAAAAGATGAAGGGGTGGTAAATGGTGAAATGTTCTCTCTTAAAAATGGCTCATAAAATTATCTTTCAGTGATTCAGTTCTATAATATTCTTAAAAAAATTAAAAAAAAACAACAACACACACACACAGAATGAAGTTCTAATGAATGACTACCCCAAACTGCCTATCAGGTTTGGTCCTGCACAGTTAAGAACAAAACATACTCCTCTTACAAATTTGGCTTGAGATTTTGGCTCAGAACCAGCATGACTTAATAGTTGTAATTTGCATTTGAATGCAATTAACTGGGCCAGTACTTTGAGGGTAATCAAGCTGCCTGCAATACACATATGCTGCAAACTCAATAAATGTCCAAAGCACTGGAGGGGAGGCTTTATTCTTTGAATTTCCCTTATACAAGGAACTCAGGTCCACGTCCTTAAATTCAGTTAGATTTCAAACTCTGATCTTAAATGTGAATGATGAAATCTAAATTTTATCTAATTGTTTATTCTTAATGAATAAAAGTTGAGCTTCTTGTCTTTTTTTTCTTAGAATTTCACTGCTTTTCAGAAGTGATTTATATTATTTAAAAAATTTCAACTAGTATAAGAAGATGCAAAGAAGGAAAATAAATTTCCTCAAACCCTTATATCCAACCCAGAAATAACTCCCACCCTATTCAAAATAAATAAAAATAAAAAGAGAAAATATGTATATAGTTAAAAGTTTGATTTTTTAGTAATGTTATGCGTCATTAAAATGAGTTTATAAAATGTTAAACCGCTTTTATTATAAGATAAATTACTACTATTAGAATTTAAGATCATCTCATTATTTCAGCACATATTCTTCACAGGCAAACACTTGTTGTACCACAGGCTGAGATTTTTTTCTAAGTCCCAAAAATAAAATGATAGTGAAACTAACAGTGAAGGACAAATAACTCAGAAAAGGGAGTCAAGATACCTGAATTTTAATTTATCTCTACCATTAACTTACAGTGGTGGTGGTGGTGGTGGTGTGTGTTGGGAAGTAGGTGGAACTGGTGTGGTAGTGAATTCTCCTCTCCACAAAATTAATAAACTTAATTTCATTAAGTTTATTAATAAAGTTTATTAAGTTTATTAATTTTATTAAGTTTATTAATAAAGGCTGAGGCGGGAGGATCACTGAACCTGGGATATTGAGGCTTCAGTGAGCCGTCATCATGCCACTGGATTCTAGCCTGGGCGATAAAGCCAGAACCTGTCATAAATAAACAAACAAACAAACAAATAAATGTACCCACCTTCTAGGTTGTTGAGAGAATTAAGTGAAATAACACTTGTTGGGCACTTAGCTCCATGCACTGGCATGATGAAAGAGCCCTATGCATGTAAATGCTTTTCATTGTTAGTGGGGAAAATGTACACACACACACACACACACACACACACACACACAGACTCATAAATAATCACTGAAGGAAAACTGATATTTCTGATTGTGGCATTAAGGGTTAGCTTTCTAAAGATTTTCCAAAATATTTCTGAAGGGATGGTTGTCTAGGCATGCTTTTCCAAAGCCAGCTGTTTGCATACAAAATTATAATCAGATCTTTTTCTTTTCATCTTTCTGCTAGCAGCCAAAAGGAAGAGTCAAATAACTTTTAATGACTGATTAGAATGTGGAAACTAGAAAACACAGGGTAGATGGCCTAGAGGGAGAAAACCAGTGAGATAGTTACACTAATGCATGCTGTAGCTTCTTTTCAACTGCCTCTTTTTGGCTGCCTTACAGTAGGTGCTGTAATGAATCTTTCTTCCAAATGTACCTAAGACAGGTGCAGCTGCAGCATCAGTACCTGCTTTAAAAAACAATGTATTTACACAAATATTTAATTTTTTATTTATTTTGAGATGGAATTTTGCTCTTGTTGCCCAGGTTGGAGTGCAATGGCGTGATCTCGGCTCACTGCAATCCCTGCCTCCCAGGTTCAAGCGGTTCTCCTGCCTCAGTCTCCCAAGTAGCTGGGATTACAGGCATGTGCCACCACGCCTGGCTATTTTTTGTATTTTTAGTAGACATGGGGTTTCTCCGTGTTGGTCAGGCTGGTCTCAAACTCCCGACCTCAGGTGATCCACCTGCCTCGGCCTCCCAAACTGCTGGGATTATAGGCTTAAGCCAGCATGCTGGGCAAAAATATTTATTATAAAACTAGTTTTGATGTGCCCTTACTGGGAGCTGGTGCTGTGATTTACATATGATAAACAAAGCTCTTTAAACCCCTAAACAATTCAATAAGCTTGGAAGTACATTACTTATAAAAAACTGAGACTAGAAAGGGCTCATATTTGTCCAAAGACATATAGTCATTCAGCTAATATTTAATGACCCCTAATATGTGTCAGACATTAAATTACATGTCAGACTGTTGAGGGAACTACAGAAATATCTGTGAATAAAGCAGAAATGATCCCTGCTATCTTGGATCCCATATTCAAATGCAGGGAGGCAGACAATAAACAAAAAATAAGACAATATCAGCTAGTGATAAGGGCTACGAAGAAATAAGAGACTGATATGATAGTAAGTAACTGGGTGTACAGGGTCAGAGATCAGGGCAGTTACACAGAACCTTCTGTTCAGAAGGGCCACACTCTTGGTTTAATAATGTTCTGCTGTCATTGTCTTGAAATTCGTAATTTTATCTTTGGACTTGTGTTTTATAAGTGTGGTTTGATAAGGCACTGTGACATATGAATAAGCAGAAGACATATGTGCAACATGCATGTCCTCTGTTCCTTGCCATGCCATTCTTATGTAGCATTTGTGATCCCTCATGAGCATGGAATTCTGGTTGAATCACTACCCTGGGGAGTTCAGTGAGATTCAAAGCCAGTGTGCAATAAATGTTCTATGTCTTCCATGGAGGAAGCAGGGATACCTATATGTTTAGAAGCCATGATTCTCTCAAACCAGAACTTGCTTCTGATGAAAGAAAAGCTTCAGTCGAATTAAATTTAAAGGAGTTTAATTGGCAATGAACAATTTGCGAATCTATCAGCCCCCAGAATCACAGCAGATTAACAGAGACTGCGGGGGTGCCTCGTGTTCAGAACAAATTTATAGACAAAAAAGGTAAAGTGATGTACAGGAATCGGAAGTGAGGTACAGAAACAGTGAGATTGGTTATTACTCGGTGTTTGCCTTATTTGAATGCAGTTTGCACATTCTGCAGTCTATGAGTGGTTGAAGTATGGCTGCTGGGATTGGCCAACACTCAGCTATTATTACAGGTGCATACTACCAAGTTAGGTTTTAAATTTTGTCTATTAAGCTAGGTTACAGTTCATCAACAAGGACTCAAACATAGAAGTACAGAGTCCTTCTCAGGCCATAGTTTACTTTAACACTTCCAATGCAAAAAGAAGGCAATGACATTCTGAAAGATGACCAAAGAACTCAGTCTTATTCTTTTCTTCTTTCATAACTTCCTGTAGCAGCCAGCCATTAACTCCAAAAGTGATGATGTAATGGATTAATCCTTTCTCATGCTGCTATGAAGAAATACCCAAGACTGGGTAGTTTACAAAGGAAAGAGGTTTGACTCACAGGTTTGCATGGTTGGTGAGGCCTCAGGAAACTTACAATCATGGCAGAAGGCACCTCATCACAGGGTAGCAAGAGAGAGTGAGTGCCTTACAAAACCATCAGATCTCATGAGAACTCACTATCAGAAAGCATGGTGGAAACTGCCCCTGCAATTCAACTATCTCCACCTGGTCCTGTTCTTGATGCATGGGGATTATTACAAACAAGGTAAGATTTGAGTGGGCACACAGAGCCAAACCATGTCAGTAAAAGGAAAGGAAAGATGGGACAGAGTAGTTTCCTTTCTTTTCAGTTCTTCCTTACATAATCTGTAAGCCAAAGGTAGGAAATGTTAGTAGCATATGTGTGTATGAAATAAAAACAGTTGAATTAGTTTTGTGCAATGTTTCTACTGTTAAGAATAAATACAAAAGGATGTATGAACTATGAAATAAGTTGTATAATTTTTATAATCCCATGTAAGAGTTAAATACTCTTCTATTGATACTTAAAACCAGCATTGTACACTATAAAGACGAATGGAAAAAGTCATGGAAATAATCTAAAACTTTAACTTTTCTTTATGGAGAATGACATTAAATAGCAAAAAAAAAAAAAAAAAAAAAAAA
>NW_016823697.1:129885-133566 GCF_001698545.2 Rhinopithecus bieti
AAAAAAAAAAAAAAAAAAAAAAGCCAACCATGGGAAGGTCTGGGGAAAGAACATTCCAGGGAGAGGGTATAGCTAGTGCAAAGACCCTAAGGCAGGAAAGAACTTCATGAGTTCCAGAAATAGAAAGAAGACCAGTCTTACCAAAAAGTAGTTGTTAAGGTATAGAGCGGCAAAATGCGAGGTCAGAGTTGGGGGCAGGGACAGGGTGTGAAGGTCTTAAAAAGTCTAGAATAGTTTATTCCATTTGGGTTAGTAGCCATTGGAAGGTTTCAGGCAGAGAAATGACATAAATGACTTACGTTTTAAAGGTTTAAAGGACATTATTCTGGCCAGGCATGGTGGGTCACACCTGTAATCACAGTACTTTGAGACACCAAGGCAGGCAGATCACCTGAGGTCAGGAGTTCGAGATCAGCCTGGCCAACATGGCAAAACCCCGTCTCTAGTAAAAATACAAAAATTAGCCAGGCATGGTGATACGTGCCTATTATCCCAGCTATTTGAGAGGCTGAGGCAGGAGAATCACTTGAACCCAGGAGGCAGAGGTTGCAGTGAGCCAAGATCACCCCACTGTACTTCAGCCTGGGTAACAGTGAGACTCTGTCTCAAAAAAAAAAAAAAAAAAAAGACATTATTCCTGCAATGTGAAGGCAAGAGTGGACTCAGGGAGACCATCCCGAGCAGTTTATATCTGAAGAATTCCTTACCCTTCCAGGTAAAATTCATCATATTTCTCTTGTAATTTCTGTTATTCCACTTACGTATTTTCAAATATATCTTCCTGTGCTAGACAGTAAACTCCTTGTAAGTACTGACATTGTCTTATTCTTCTCTAATCACTGTTGTCCCTCACTTTGTTTGCATATAATCACTTAAAATATTTATTGAGTCAATGATTGGAATAGGACTTAAACCACTCTTGCAGTAAAAGCTCTGCCCTTGGAACTTTTTTGAAATTAAGATTATTTAGAGGAGTCAAAAGGAAAGGTGCCATAGTAGCTATACATGAATTTGAACTAAATACAAAATAGTATGTTAATTTTACAACTTTAGAGATTTGGGGAAAAATTACTGACTAGGTCATTAATGAGAATTTGAAATTCTACACTGACTCTTCCTGAAACCGTATGCAATATGAACCCAAAGCCACAGCTATTATTGGTGCTAATATTTTGTCCAGAAATTCCAGCCTGGTGTCTTGGGACTATAGTTGGCCTGAGACATATTTTGACTGATTTGCTGCATATGTAAATATTGTGCTGAATTAGTTGTTGGTGTTTAAAACTAAGGAGTTTTGCATAAAGATCTGTTTTCTCTTTTCTTGAGAAGCAACAGACATACAATAAACAAAAATCTTGGCTGCATTGGATTTGCATTTCATCAAGGCAATATTCAGCCAGAGTTGAGGATGGCCACTGCCTTTGGAAGGGGCCTGTGATAGTTCTCACCTTTATTATAGTAGTCACCTTGCTCCACTCTTCTGAGCTACCTGCCTGGCTCCTGTAGGCATTTGTGTTTGTGACTCCCCTTACTGAGACATATATGTACACACTATTGTTATTTTAAATGAGAACTTTTTTTTGGCCAGGTGAGGCAGCTCATGTCTGTAATCTCAGCACTTTTGGAGGCTGAGGTGGGAGGATCACTTGAGGTCAGGAGTTTGAGACCAGCCTGGTAAACATGGTGAAATCACATCTCTACTAAAAATACAAAAATTACCTGGATGTGTTGGCACACGCCTGAAATCCCAGCTACTCTGGAGGCTGAGGCACGAGAATCACTTGAACCCCGGAGGAAGATGTCGCAGTGAGCTGAGATCACACCATTGCATTCCAGCCTGGGTGACAGAGCGAGACTCTGTCTCAAAAAATAAAATAGGTTGGGCACGGTGGCTTATGCCTGTAATCCCAGCACTTTGGGAGACCGAGGCGTGTGGATCACAAGGTCAGGAGTTCGAGACCAGCCTGGCCAATATGGTGAAACCCTGTCTCTACTAAAAATACAAAAATTAGTTGGGCATGGTGGTGCATGCCTGTAGTCCCATCTACTCAGGAGGCTGAGGCAGAAGAATTGCTTGAACCCGGGAGGCAGAGGTTGCAGTGAGCTGAGATCACACCACTGCACTCCAGCCTGGCGACAGAGCAAGACTTTGTCTCAAAATAAAACAAAATAAAAATAACTTTTTTTTTTTTTTAAGAGGGTCTTGAATTATACAAATTTCTCTTTAGTTTTCTTGCTAAATGTGCTGGGCCATTCTTGCTTTCCTTGCAGCTTTCATCAACAAAAGCAGCAAGGTGGCCAGTCCAGATCCACCCAGATATGGGCTTGCCAGGGCAGGGTGAAATGCAGCTCCGATTTTTTGATGGATAAATTTTGAGGCTAGGGAAGGCCCTCCAAAGAGTAGCCAGAGGAGAGCTTTCCCACCAATTTGATCTATAGAAGGATACTCAGCATCTCTGCCCTCTTTACCTCCCAGTTACATGTCTGTTAAGATTTAGGGTAGTGAGATTAAGGGACAGAATAAATGTAAAACTATCTATAATTATATACCCCATCTGCCTTCCTATGTGTTTAAATCATCAAACACTTCTTGTTTTTCCCAAAGTGTTGCAGCCTTCTCTGAGCCACGCTGCTGTATCACTGCTGAACAAGGTGATTAGGTGTGTGATTGTAGATTGTAGGCATTTGAGGTAGTGCCTTTATTTGGATAGCGCCATTTAATCTATGATACTATTTTGTATGAAGCCACATGTTTGTTTATAGAGATGTATGGAGCAGTCCACAAAAGATACTCTGTGGCAAAGCTAATAAAGGCTGTTTCCACAGAGCTATCTGAAGGCATGTGGAAGCACAATAGTGACAAACAGAAACCACAATGGGTCAATGTTGAGAGAATCCTGGGATTGGGAGGTGCTTTTTAAAGGCCAGAAGGGAAAGAAAATCAGTTTGGAAGGATTTACTACACAGCAGGTCTTGGTGGATATATTCAGTTCTGGGAACACTTGGCAGTACCAGGGTGCAGTTCATTTACCAGTGTACAAATGATTGAACAGAAACGCATTCAGGAGTCTCGAGTAAATCATTTCCGTATCTCACCCGAGCTGGTAAACTGGCGATGGACTGTAAAACAGCCCAGCTGTCCAGAGACAGTGGACAAACCCGGGAGTCCGTTTAGCATGAATGATCGACTCCGGGGAGGGAGGAGGGAGAGCGTTCAGCTGGGGGCTAGGGAAGGGGTCAAAGTCCAGGCTGCAGACAGGACAATAAGGCTATGCGTGGGACACAAAGCCGAACCAGAGCAGCAGCTGGCTGGCTCCCGGCGCGCCGCAGAATCAAGCTTCGATTTGAGAAGGGACCTGGCAGCAGAGCGTGCACAGGCTGCTTCCTTCTCCCAGAAAAGCCTGGAAGGGCGCACAGGCTGGTCGCCCTCGGGCGAGGGCAGCCGGCCGCAGGCATCCTTCCCCTTCTCCTCCCTGCCCAGCAGCGCCAGGCAGTGTCCCGCCGAGGGCAGGGCGGGGCGCAGGCTGGGGGAGGGCGAGGTGGGGCCCAGCCGCGCGGCCGCGGCTGACGCAGTGCGGGGCGAGGAGCCGGGAGAGCCCCGGCGGGCGTGGAGTCCCCAGGCCGGCCGCTGGGAGGCCGCGTCCCCACCGGAGGGGGCAGGGCGCACTCACCCGGCCTCCC
>NW_016823697.1:133936-208718 GCF_001698545.2 Rhinopithecus bieti
GGCTGGGGGAGGGCGAGGTGGGGCCCAGCCGCGCGGCCGCGGCTGACGCAGTGCGGGGCGAGGAGCCGGGAGAGCCCCGGCGGGCGTGGAGTCCCCAGGCCGGCCGCTGGGAGGCCGCGTCCCCACCGGAGGGGGCAGGGCGCACTCACCCGGCCTCCCCGAGGCCGCCGGCGGCCTGTTGGCTTCTCCACCGGCGCGGTCACCGTTCAAGCGCGCTCCGTCCCCGCCCCAGATCCTGGGGGGTGAGCGGGGGAGAAGGGGCGGGCGCCTGCGAGCCGTGAATCACCTCCTCCTCTTGCTGCCTCAGCACCGCCGCCACCTTTCCATTCAGTCGCCCAACATGGCTGGAGCGCGGCGGAGGTGAGCCGGCCGCCCGCAGACGCCCCAGCCTACTACGCCCGTGTCCCGCGGCCCCGGCGGCGCCTCAGCTCTGCTGTGCGGAGGCCCAACGGCCCTGTCGCCGCCCGCCGCCAGCATGTTGGGCGCCCCGGATGAGAGCTCCGTGCGGGTGGCTGTCAGGTGAGGACGGGCTGCCGGCGGCGGGCGGCGGGTTGAGGGCGCGGCAAGGACCTGGCTGTGGCCCGGGGCACCGGCTGCCGGGGTGGAGCGACCTGAGGGGCGTCCCGGCCGGGGTCTGCGGCTGAGGAAACTGAGGCAGTGGGTCCCCGCCGGCCTGGCACGCGCGGCCGGGTGCTGGCAGGGAGACTGCGCCGCCCTCACGCCGTCTGTGTTTGCAGGTGGCTGGCGGCTGCTCGGCGCCCGGTCCCTGGGGGGCGTCTTGACTTCTCCGGGGGAAAAGCCCTCGTCACTCTCCTCCGTCCCCTCGCCGGATCAGTCGCCTCAGGTCTGGCCGCCTTGGGCTATCGCCTGTCCGGGAGGAGCTGCCTCTGCGCGGGGCTGTGGTGTTCTTTTTTATTAGTTCTAGAATGTCTGTCATACGTGTCCATGCAGCTCCGGCCTTCCCAGGCAGGAGACAAAGCATCTGACTGTCAGCGCCGGCGACCACAGGGCCCGCCGCGCGCCCACTCGGGTTCTGATGTCTGTGCAAATGGGACACCTTTTTCAGCATCACGGGAATCTAGATATGCCCTGGCGTGTGGGTAGAAGAGACAGATCTGGCCTCTTGGGTGTTTGAATGGAAGTGGAATTTAAGGTAAAATCCACCGGGAAGAGGTCTACAGAAAGAAGAAAACTCTTTAGCCAGAGAAGGGTGAAAGGGGTGACTGTGTGAAACATACTGACGTTAGGCAGGGTGGATGCAATGTAATCGTAACGTTACACAGGCCAGGGTGTGAGTGGAAATACTAGGTACATCAAAATTATATTTCTGCCAATGACAGGCACGAGTATTCGATGTAATTTAGGCTGGTTTGATACTTATCAAGAAGGAAAGCTCTGATAGTTGCTCATGGAAAATTGCAACATCATCACACTGTGTGAAAAATTAATGAAGCATTCATTCTAGAGTAAGTGCGTGACTTTCACAGCTCTGAGAGTCTACTGTTAATTCTCTTCCTTTATTTATGCTTTAAGGATTATAAAAATAATCTACACTCCAAGAAATTAGAAATTATTAACAATCTCCCAGTCTTGTAGTCTTTCCAGAAAATTATTTTAAAAATTCTCCCCTCTAAGCATTTCTATAGTTACTATTTTAGTGACACATCTTGGGTTGGGCATAGTAATGGCTGTTTTGTATACTTTGTATCTTTAATTAACTTGAATAAAATGAGTTTTTAAGTTTTTTTTTTTTTTTTTTTTTTCCACCCAGGGAGGTGACAGTTTTATGACTGGTTAGAATCACCTGTTAGAAGGCTTTTGAAGTTTTAATTAGGCCTTGGTTATTCTAGGGCTACTTATCCAATTGTTAGATTGGTCTGTTTCTCCTATTCACTGCTACTACCTCTCTTTTAGCCCTTTAATACCAGTTAATGACTTCACCGGGGTGGAGAAAGGGGAAGGAAAAAGACAAAAAACCCAATAAGGGGCAATTTTGTTAGGAGAGCTGATCAAGGTGAAGAAGGTGCATACAGTATTAGTGAAAACAATTTGTCTGTTTTTAGAAATTTGAGATTTTTATGTGTGAATTCTCTGGACTATCACAAGGCAGTTTGTTGACCATTCTGTTAAATCCGATGCTTCTTTGCCTGTAGAGACATGGATGACCCTAAACTGATGTTGACTGATAAATAACTTGTATTTTGTTTTGATGTGCATGTTAGGACTTTTTAGGTGAATGACTGTGGGTTTGATTTTTGGAGAAAGTCTTTATAAAAACTTAAATATAACTTAGTAAGCCACATTGCAAAGATTCAATTTGTTGAATTCAGGATTCCTTCTTCCTTTCCTTTCCCCTTTCCTTTCCCCTTTCCTTTCCCCTTTCCTTTCCTTTCCCTCTCCTCTTTCTTTTTTTGAGACAGGGTTTTGCTGTATCACACAGGCTAGAGTGTCATGGCGCCATCATAACTCACTGCAACCTCAACCTCTTGGGCTCAAGCAATCCTCTCATCTCAGCCTACTGAGTAGCTGGGATTACAGGCATGTGCCACCTTGCTTGGCTAATTTTTATACATTTTTATAGATATGGGGCTTCCCTATGTTGCCCAGGATGGTCTTGAACTCCTGGGCTCAAGCTGTCCCTCCCAAATTGCTGGGATTACAGGCATTAGCCACTGCACCTGGCTAAATCGGGGATTTCTTTCATTAAATATATTGTTCTCTGAACAGAGCTACCCTGTAAACTTACTTTATATAGGATAAAAATAGCTTATGCTCATATAGCACTTTAGTATTTATAAAGTGTTTGGACTTATATTGTTCCTTTATAACCATTATTTATTGAAGATATATCCTCATCTCTGTTATCCTGATTTCTGGGCTAAAAGTAGTGATAATAGTTTGACTTAAACTGTGTGCCAGGATTAGTGCTGTGTTAAGATGTTTTATCTCATGTAAAGTCTTGTTTATTCCTCATAACAATCTGTGACTTAGGTCCTGTTATTATTATGGCCATTTACAGATGACGCACAGAAAGATTAAGTAAACCATCCAAAGTTAAATCGGTAGCAAATGAGAGAGCCAGAGTTCCGACCCAGATAGCTTGACTCAATAGACCAAGTTCTTAACCATTAACCCTGCAGAGGTGAGAGGCAAGAACATCACTTTGCAAAGTTTCGCTTAGGTTTGGGTCAGTTGCCTGTTCTTGATTTTGTGTTAGTTCGATTACAAATGAATGACTTTCACAGGTTATTCATATTTTGATATTGCCAGGAAAGATACAGCTAAGACAGGACCTGAACTTAACTAAAATATTTCCTCAAATTATTTAATCTTTCCAGCATCCTGTTACCCTGCCCTTCAGTTTGTGACAGCTTTCCTCAGCAGAATAAATAAATCAATACAAAATTGTATGTCTATACACAAAATCAACAAAAACATTTGACCTGCTTTTTTCCTTTAAGGAATAATATAATTGTGGAAATGCATCCTAGAGGTGCTTATGTTTTGTTAGAGGCTTATCAGTATGTTAAAGCTGATGACTCTATTGTAGGTTTCTCAAGATAAGTGAATGGGTTATATAAAGCTTTGGGAGAAAGATGTTAAACAGAAAGTTTCTCATTTAGGGAGAACAATTTTACTCAGTTTCCAAAATACCTTTTGGCAGTATATTTGAGATGTTCTGTGGTGTTTCTTTCATTGAGATAGATATGGATTTGGATAATAGCCCTTGCTATCCAACCCCATGTGGCTATTAAGTGCTTGAATTATGATTAATGCTACTGAGAAACTAAATTTTAAATTTTATTTAATTTAAATGAGTTAAAATTTAAATTTAAAAATTGGTCCTTCATCTAGTTATTAGAAACTTTTGAGTATGTTTCGAACAACTTGGATCTACTTTTTCAACAGTAAAGTTTTGAAATCGAAATAGTGGTACAAGTATTTCTGATGAAAATTTAGTGTACATATTGACTAGAACTGTAAGTGTAATATATATACATTGGCTTTCAAAGACTCACTCCGAAGAAACGAATGTAAATATTTCAATTTTTATATTGACTATATGTTGAAATGATAACACTTTGCTTACATTGAGTTAAGTAAAATATAATTAAAATTAGTTTTCACATTATATGTGTCTATTGGATACTACTGTACTATAACTTAAAAATGTGAGGAATACATTTAGAATAAAACTTTTCACAGACATCCCATCATGGACTAATCACATCCTTAGATTAAGAAAATACCAAAATATTGGGTGTCTGGTTTTAGAGTGGATATGCATGTACGCACAGAAGTATATGTATATATATATGTGAGATGTAAGATGTGATTCAACAGCAACACTTCTTTTCCTCAGAGTGCATGGGTGTAGGAAGTTATGGATTTTAGACTCAATAATCAGGTAGCTGATTTCCTAGGAAATGTGGTAAGTTGAATGGATGGCTTAGATAGATGTCGCCAACAAAAATGAACAATAAAGTACAAGGTAGAATCTATTCTTATTATCTAAGTATACTGAATTGAATCGAATAGTTAACTCAAAATGATAAAGTTAAACATTTCACATTCCAGATCTAATACATTGTGAGATGATGTGTCTCTTTCTCTTCCATATCTCTGCTGACACAATAACTTTGAAATGTTTTTCCTTTTCAATAACTTTAGCTTGCAATATATGTCAAGAGTTTAGTGGAAATGGGAGATACAGAAAGCACCTTTGTGTTTTTGTGTTATTCACTGTATGTAGAAACTAAAATTTCCTTGCCTGGCTTTATCAGAGAACTGTACCTATCCTTGGCAGTGAGTTTGTATTAGTGTGTAATGTGGTCTAATTTGTGTTTCGGTTTGCTGGGTTTTCAACTTACCAAAGCACTCTAAGGAGTGGCGTTGCTCAGCAGGCTTAGGGGCTATTTGGACATTCAGAAGCTCAGTTTTAGGTCTGTCACTAGCACTTATTTGCAATGTGACCTCACTATACTTTTCTTTTCCCCAATGCTTGTTTGTCAACCTAAAGATATTAAGAGTTGTAAGAACTTTTCATGTGCAGTCTGTTAAATATGATTTTAGTTGTTGTTAGTCAAACTGCAGGCACTAACAATGCCTCTATATTAACAGGAAGGAACTATTTTAATATTTCAAGCTTGACTTTCCTAATAATATAATTTCTTTAGGTATCCTTATTACAGAAGAAGAAACATGTAGGCTGTAATGGTCTCTTTGTCCCATTCTGGTTATAATACAAATGAACAATATTTTATTTGCTCTACATTAAAATCCTATGAGAGAGCCTGGGCAGCTATTATTATCTCTGTTTTATAGAGGAGAAAAATGTGTCTCAAGGTTTATTTGCCACTAAGTAACAGAATTGGAACTCAGACTCAGGTTTCTGATATCTATTGCTGTGCTCTGAAACACATTTCCAAATGTTTTTAAAACATTTTACTTATTATTTTTAATGTAATAAGGATCTTTTAAGTTGAAACTCAAATATACATGTGAGGTAAATTATTCGAAACAGTTTAATGTTAAAAAAATATGGGAGCAAATGAGTAAGACCTCTGAGAAACATTTATTTTATGGAAATAGATGGTTATTTGGTGTTTGGTTATTTATTCCTTTCATCCTTAATGCAACAAATCTTTAAGTGCCTATTACATGCCAGACACTTTCCCACCACAACAAACATGACATATGTTGTCCTTGCTTTCATGGAGCTTAGATCTAGCAGTACAATGCTTTTTAAACACATGAAATATGTGGGAATGAACACACAACAGAATCAATAGCACATACCAGAAATGAAAGATAATTGTTAGATTTGAGTTTTTGTTTCTCTCTTTATTTTCTCAATGACATTTTTTAGTTCATACATTTCTCACAGACAATGATTTAAAAAAAAATTGTGCCCCACTTCCAAACATATTTCATACAAAATTCCCATGCATTAGGAGGATATTACTTATATCATGCCCTACTTATATGTCTTTGTGTTTGGATGAGGAAATAATGGAAATGAAAGAGAGTAGACTGAAAAGCCAGCATATAATGCAAGTAGAAAGTCAATGAAATAATTTCATTTACAAAATGTGAGTTGATAGTCGTTTTTCAGATATGGTTTATTAAGTGGTGGACCTGTTTGTTATTTGGGACTAAATGGAACTTCAGGTTTCATGTCTAATTATTACTACCCCTTGAGCTCTTGCCATCTTACCTGCTAATTGGTTAATATTTTGATGCATAATTATGGGGTAGTGAGTGATGCACTAGAAATTCCAGTTTGGTGAAACCATGAAAGCAGAAATTATCTTAGCAGTTAATACTGTAATATGCCCAATCTTCCGATTCTCATCTCTTTCTCCTTAAATAAATTGACTTGGAATATGCATTATTGTAAGTGTTTTTCCCCAAGACATGCTCAAAGATGAGTCTTGGACTTATAAATAATTGCTTTCTGTCAAAGTCACGTGTGGCCTGACATAATCTGAGTTTCAGATTAGGAAGAAAACATATCAATAAAATGTATGGCAGATAATAGTATTTGTTTACTGTATATCATTAGGACAATTTTATTCAAAATAAAACAAAGTTGTTTGTTGTTATTTTCACTGCTTCTCTTTGGAAAGGGGATTTGTGGATTCAAATTGGTTTCCCAATGGATTAACTATTTAATCTTCTCAGAGTGTTAAAATAGTTTTCCTGTAGCCCAGGCATTATGTGAAGCAAATGACAGCCAAGCCAAAGGGACAGTTTTCATGATACCATACAATTATTATAAGATCTTTATGAAGGTTTCAGAATAATTTTTGAGATTATCTTGTTCTATTTTTTTTTTTGAAATTATTAAAAATTTTTAAACCTGGCATTGTGGTGTGTACCTGTAGCCCCTGCCACTTGGGAGGCTGAGGTGGTAAGATTGCTTGGGGCTAGAAATTCAAGGCTGCAGTGTGCTATGATCACTCCTGTCAATAACCACGGCACTCCAGCCTGGGTAACAGTGAAACCCTGTCTGAAAAAAAAAAAAAAAAAGAAAAATATTATATAGTAAACTCTTATAATTATTGACAAAATAGGTCTTAAAGTTAAAAGAGATCTTGAAGGGACTAATTGGTTGAGGCCCCTTTTTCGAGATAGTTGAGATGTTAGAGGCCCAGAAATGTTAAAAGGAATTGATTGAGGTCACATGACTAGTAGCTCAAGTCTTCTTGATTAGTGCTGTGGATTTTCTAGGACTTCATATTTTGCTAACATACATCCAAGAAAGAATTTTTATTTTAAAATAACCTACAATTTTAATCCCTTAAGCATTCCTTTAATTTTAGTTTGACATTTAGATAAGGTCGCTCACTGTCAACCCCTTATTTTGACTTTAGAAGCACCTCAGTAGTAGGAACTTGATCAGTGATTCTAACAAAGATCTCTCAGAAGTAAAGGGAGAGGAACCCCAGGGGTAGAAACCCAGGTCTAAATTTTGAGGTTTCTGGTATATTAAAATATAAATAAATGCCAGAACTGAGTTATAAAAAAAATAGACTTTTTAACATTTGCATGTAGCATATTAATGCTTTCACAACAACCACAGAAATACAATTCGTATGTGGTCTAACTTGAAAATAATTTTAGCCATGTAAATAGAAGTTCCTTTGTGAATTCTAGGCCTGGGACGTGTGGCTTCCCTCCCACTTTGGTTCTTAATACTTTACTCCAACAGACTAAAGGATTATGGCACATTGCAGTAATAACAACCTCACTAAAGGGAAGGTGGCTGGAGTGTGGGATGGGGGTGGGGTGGAGTGAGGCATATTTTTTGGGATCTGGAATGGAAGATGGAGGCAGAAATCTGAGCAGTTTAAAAAGACCTCCTTTTGAGTGTTACTTCACTAATTAGGTGGTTCTTAACTAGACCCATTTCAGAAGGAAATACGGAATACATTTTGATTGTAATGGAGGTCTGTCACCCCAAAAGCATCCTAAATCCCACATCTACACAAAGCTTTTCTAGACTGGTGTCATGCAGAAAAATTTCTGCCATTTGGGGTCTTAGACCTGCCATATATGATTCTTCTCTCTCTCTCTCTGAAATTCCAATAGGAAATGGCTTGAAGTGTTCAAAACCTCAAAGAATATTTAAGCACTATTACAATAGAACATTTGAAGGACATTGGATTATTGACTTGAGACAAGTAGATATCTGAGTGCTCAGATTGTAATAAAGGTCATTCAGGATTTAACCCCCTGGTCAGTCTACTTGGGCACATCCATCTGCTTCTTCAGTAAGAGGAAAGAACCAAGAAAAATGTTCAAACTTAGTTGTGGAATGGTGGGGATCATGGACCCACCCAGAGGCTAAAAAAATCAAGGACAGCTCAAGGTTTATTCCCCATATTTTGGGTATCTTAGTGTGTAGTAAGATGTTAGCTTTTGAGATTAGATTTGAATTATTCTCAACTTTGAAGAGTTGTGTCTGTCACATAGGCCTGATAAGATCATAGATCTCTCAATATGATGAAGGAATTACATTTTTTTCAGAATAGATATCCTCATTATTTGATACAACTACTAAGTCAGCTAGGAGTTGTTCTAAATAAGTCTTTATCTTTCAGCAAATGGGAACAAGAGACCTTGGAGAGTCAAGCTGTAGTTTATTATGATGTGGCATATTGATCACATGGTACTAATGAGGCACAGGGCATATCTAGCCTCAATTGTATTCCTTCTTATTTACTTTTTTGGATCAAAATTCATTCATATAATACATAATTAATGAGTGTTCATTGTGTTCTGGAATCACGTAAGCTGGAAGCATTAAAGTAATTGAATGCAATGTGCTATAATAGAATGAGCATTGCATGGTTAGAAAACTGTTTTGGTTTAGACTCTTACCCCTGATAAAGTTGGTTTTCCCTTGGTAATTCTCCCCTACCCCAGTGGATTTGGGAAAGGATCAAGAGACAACCGTGTGAAAGCACTTGAAAAAATGGCTTTTATACAAACATAGGTAGTAATATTATTAGATAAAGTTGGTAAAACCAACTGTTATGGTTTGAATGTGTCCCTCCAAAAAATCATGTGTCGGAAACTTAATCCCCTATGCAACAATGTTGGGAAGTGAAGCCTAAGAAGAAGTGATTAGTTCATGAGGGCTCTGCCCTCATTAATGGATTAATGTCATTATTGAGGGAGTAGTTTCATTTTCTTGAGAGTCGCTTTGTTATGAAAGAGTTTAGTCCCCTGTTGCTCTCTCGTGCATGCTCTCTTTCCTTCTGCCTTCTGCCTTAGGATGAGGCAGCAAGAAAGACCTTGCCAGATGCAGGCCTCTTGACCTTGGAGTTCCCAGCCTCCAGAACTGTAAGAAATACATCTCTGTTCATTTTAAATAACCCAGTCTATGGTATTTTGTTATAGTACCACAAAATGGACTAGGACACCAATGATGGGTATGTTCGTTATATTCCAAACTCTAGCAATTGGATTATTCTCTGATGTATAACCTGTAACTTGAATTTGCGACGTGCTTCCAAGGTATCTGTATCTGGTATCTGTTCTTTTGCTTTTTGAGTATCTCTTACTTATACCACTATAAGTGATATAACAGTATATATATAAATACTTCCAAGATCCTTATTCTATCTAGTCTCCCCATTTTCTTTTTGCTTTCAATATGTAAATCACATGCCATACTGCTCTACTCTATCAAATTCATCCTTTTATATTTTATTAGAATTCACTCTTTTTTTTTTTTTTTTTTCCACAAAGCCTTTTTTTTTTTTTTTTTTTTTTGAGACGGAGTCTCGCTCTGTCTCCCAGGCTGGAGTGCAGTGGCCGGATCTCAGCTCACTGCAAGCTCCGCCTCCCGGGTTCACGCCATTCTCCCGCCTCAGCCTCCGGAGTAGCTGGGACTACAGGCGCCCGCCACCTCGCCCGGCTAGTTTTAGTTTTTTGTATTTTAGTAGAGACGGGGTTTCACCATGTTAGCCAGGATGGTCTCGATCTTCTGACCTCGTGATCCGCCCGTCTCGGCCTCCCAAAGTGCTGGGATTACAGGCTTGAGCCACCGCGCCCGGCCACACAAAGCCTTTTAATTAGTATAGTTCTTAGTGTTTGTAAAGTTACTAGCATATACTTTGTGAGATTAACAGTAGTTTTGAGTTATACTTGTTACTAGTTGCTTAACCTAATGTAAGAGAATGGTAACTCAAGTGGATAGTAAAAATATGAATTTTCCTTCTGAATTAGGTTGCACCAGATTTTTGGAAATATTGCTAATGCTTTCCTTTTACGTCCTTTCATCAACCTTGGCAAGACGTTATTACATTAGGCTGTGGATTAAAGAGCGCTGTAACGGATAAACTGAGTACAAGTAGCAGAAATAATAATATAAAAATTTTAATTATACATTGACTTTTTTGATAAATTTTTTTTTTCTGGGACCTGGAGCTAATGGGGCAATGTGCCTGCAATACTCATTAATAGAACTTGTATAAAGACTTGCCTGAAGGCATTTTAGAAGAACACTGATATTTAGAACCAGAAAGTATATCTTGTAAGCCTGTCTAATGATCTCAAAATCAGTTTATAATTCCATAAGAAAGTTATTTTTATTCAATTTTTTCCCATTATTGAAATAGATTAATCACATTAGAAAATTATCAGGAAAAGATGAGAACAATCAATCATAATTCCCTAATATAATTACTACTAGCATTTTGCTATATTTCTTTTTAGTCTGTTTTTATATATGTACCTACAGTTTTTTGAAATCGTTGTAATCAGTGTGTTGATACTCTTTAGTAGCTTGATATTTACCCCTCTAGCACATAGCATAAGAATTTGTCCATCTTGGTCCTAGTGTGGTGGCTCACACCTATAATCCCGGCACTTTGGGAGGCCGAGGTGGGCAGATCACCTGAGGTCAGGAGTTCAAGACCAGCCTGGCCAACATGGTGAAACCCTATCTCTACTGAAAATACAAAAATTAGCTGAGCATAGCAGCAGGCACCTGTAATCCCAGCTACTTTGGAGGCTGGGGGAAGAGAATCACTTGAACCTGGGAGGCTGAGGTTGCAGTGAGCTGAGATCATACCACTGTACTCCAGCCTGCATGACAGAGTGAGACTCTGTTTAAAAAAAAAAAAATAGAATTTGTCTATCTTTATATTAAGGAATGGCATTTTGAGTAACATGCTAAATATTATACACTATCTGCTTTATTTCAGTAACTCAGTACAATATGCATTAAATTCAGTATATCAAACAGTGATTTAATTGACATGACTTTATTGTTTAATAAGGGCATTAATTTCATTTTTTTTTTTTTTTTTTTTTTTTTTTTGGACAGAGTCTCGCCTGTAGCCCAGGCTGGAGGGCAGGTGGCCAGAACTCCAGCTCACTGCAAGCCCGCCTCCCGGGTTTAGGCCATTCTCCCGCTCAGCCCCGGAGACTGGGACTACATGCGCCCGTCACTCGCCCGGCTAGTTTTTGTATTTCAGTAAGAGACGGGGTTTCACCGTGTTACCAGGATGTCTCAGATCTCCTGACCCTCGTGATCCGCCCGTCTCGGCCTCCCAAAGTGCTGGGATTAAGTTGAGCCACCGCGCCCGCGCCCTAATTTCATATAAGAACTATGCTGTCTCCTTATATTCTTTATAAAGTTTCATTTCTACTGATGAACACTGACTTTACCAAAGACTGTTTATTGGAATTGATGAGGGTGAATAGTGCTGCTCACCCAGAATATATGGGTAAGCATTATGGTACTGAGGATGCTTTCCAGAAAAAGATATATTGATATTTAATTTTAATTTTTCACCTATATTTATGTAAAGACACAATATATTAGGATGGAGTAGATATTTTCCCAGCACATTATTCCAAGCCACTGATAGTAAATCAAACAAACACAAGACCATAACTATTTCATGTTTCTTGAAAATAAGTGAGTTTCTAAGGTGTTTATTTTGCTTGCTTTCACCTCAGTTCAACACAAAACACTTCTCTTTGAGTAGCCTGTTGATCTGTTAGTCTTCACCTGTCCTGTCCTAAAGTGGAGGTTGTCAACTGCTAATTCAACATGACATTGCAGATTTCATTCCTGGTTATTTGACCTGCCATTTAAAGTTCCTTAATTCCAGTGTGACATCTGTGACATTTTCAAGTGTCAATTTAGGCAACACAATATGAGGCTTTTGAATTTTAGTTTGCTAACTTGCCCTTAGATTGACAACAGATTCCATCTGTCCTTGATAATATTCTTATATATTTTGTTACATGAGAGGAATTGGATCTTCTGTTGCCTCTGTAGCAGATTTGGTTTTTGTTTTTGAGTGTTTCTTTAGTTAGCTTTGGCTCTAAATTTTTTATTAACTTCATGTAACCTAATCATAATTTTTCACAAGTGTGTGTTCTATGACATCAGGCTTCCTTTGAATTCCTGTCTTGCTTAACTGTTTTCAGATGAAGTTCTTCATGCCCCAAGTGGACAAACTCAGCCTCTCTTGAGTTTCTGGGTCAGTCCTCAATAAAGCCACAAGTAAATCACAGTAGTAGTTTTGTTCCACCAACCCATTAGTGTGAAATTTTTTGGCTGCTGCTCCAGATTTATTATTAATTATTCCTGTGCTTTTAGGATCATAGCCTTCCCTTTAACCTCCTTTTTTACTTGTCCAAACTTGGCTTCTTCTTGGTTTCCTGATTTAGCTCTCTTTCCCTGTATCTTGAATCCAAACCCACTTGACTAAGTGAAATTATTGAAAGCCCCCTCTCTGTGGAGAGGGAAACTTGTCCCCTTTTGTCCCAACTGGAGTCTCCTTCAACTCATGTGGGCTGCACAGAACTAGGAGCTGCCGCCAGAGTTATTCTACTTGTGTACATAAGCTGGCACTGATCTGTTCTAGGTCATCTCTGGACATTACTTCACTTCCATGCCATCCAGTCTAGTTGTCCAGCTTTCCACTTTACCCCATTCAACCTGGAGGCCCTAGAATGTTTTGAGACTAAAATCACATAGGATCTAGAAGCTGCAATTTCCATGTATGTCTTAGTCCATTTTCTGTTGCTATAACAGAACACCAACAGGGATGATTTATGCAGAAAATAAATGTATTTAGCTCCTGATTCTGGGTGCTGACATCTGATGAGGGCTTTCTTGCAGCATAGTACCATGGTGAAGGACATCACATGGCAAGAGGGAGGGTGTGTGTCTGCTCAAGTCGTCTTTTTATTACAAAGCCACTAGTTTCATCATGGGGGCCCTCCTCTACGACCTTATCTAATCTTTATTACCTCCCAAAGGCCCTACCCTCAAACAACATAATGAATTTGGGGATTAAGTTTCTAACACATGAAATTTGGGGACACATTCAAATCATAGCAGTATGGGATTGACATGAAACACACACACACCAACACATAAAATCCACTAAGGAGTTGAATGAATCTGCCCCATATGGTATAAAATATATTAATGTTCATAAAAAAATTGATATGTTTCTTTTTTTTTTTTTTTGAGACGAAGTCTTGTTCTTATCCCCCAGGCTGGAGTGCAGTGGCTCACTGTAACCTCCAACTCCCGGGTTCAAGAGATTCTCCTGCCTCAGCCTCCCAAGTGGCTGGGATTACATGTGCCTGCCGCCAAGCCTGGATGCTTTTTATATTTTTAGTAGAGACAGGGTTTCACTGTGTTGGCCAGGCTGGTCTTGAACTCTTGACCTCAGGTGATCCACCCACCTCCGCCTTCCAAAGTGTTGGCATTACAGGTGTGAGCCACCACGCCTGGCCCTTAATTTTATTTTCTTTTGCAGCATGACTTATGAAAAAACGCATGGACTTTATTTATTTACATTTTTATTTTTTAAAATTTTTTTTTTTTTTTTTTTTTTAACAGGGTCTTAGGGTTTTTCTATGTTGACCAGGCTGATCTGAAACTCCTGAGCTCAAGAGATCCTTCTCCCTCAGTTTCCCAAAGTGCCTTGATTATAAGCATAAGCCACTGTGCCCAGCCAAGCACAGACTTTAGAATCACAAATATTTGAGTTCAGAATTTCGGATGGCCACTTAAGTTTTATGCGCCTTAATTTTCTCATGTATAAAATAGGGTCAATCCCTTAATCCCTATCTCAAAGGGTTGTTAAGATTGTTAGAATGTTCTTTAGAAATGTTTGTGAGATGTTAGATTCTTTTTTTTTAGTTTTATCCCTCGTCTTCTTTTTTCTCCTCTTTCTATCTCCTGTTTTCCACTTCCTCTCTCCATCTACCTGAAACTCTATTTTTCCTCTTCTAGGTAGTATCTAATAACTAACCATAATTTCTTTTAAAATCACCTTAAGGTGAGGTTAATTTCTTTGGTGAGTTCCTTTTTATAAAACCCCACTTTCATCTTGGTTGGTTTCTTTATGTGTAAAGTAGAGGTAGTAAGAGTACTAACATAAGAGAATCGTTATGAGAAATAATTGACATAAAGCACTCAGAATAATGTCTGGCACGTAGTAATTCTGAAATGTTAGTTGGGATTAACTTCCAGAAATCTATTTCTTTAACAGAGATTCTTTCTGCCTTCACTTGGGCCCCGTTTTTACAATTTATTATGTCTTTCTTTAATGATGAAGAAAAGACATGATAATAGTGCAGTGATATTTGATAATATGTTACCTTGATATTACCAGTCAAAGCTATCAGCATTGTATTTATATGATAGAATGGATATCTTGATTTATCTTTAATGAATATGTTGAGTTGTGAAAGTCAAGACCGAGATGATTATACCCTTTAGAGCAGTTTGAATAAAATGTTTTTTTAAATCTTTCTTCTCTGTTGGTATGTATATTAATGGAAATTCATTTCTTTTCTGTTTGTCTTTGACATGGGGGATACTTATTTATTTCCAGTTGGTTGGCAGACAAGGTGAGCTCACTGGCATATTAATCCTTAAACCTCTTAAATATATTGCTTAGTATATCATTAACCTGAGCACACCTCTACTTACACCAACAAGGTTTTTACTAAGACCCCATAATTGGTCGCACACACACATACTTTATATTTAAACTATAAGTGACCATCTCATTTCCATGTGTCATGTTTAATTTGGAGTTTTTTTTTTTTGAGATGGAGTCTCTCTCTGTTGCCAGGCTGGAGTGCAGTGGCACGATCCCGGCTCACTGCAACCTCTGACTCCCCGGTTCAAGTGATTCTCCTGCCTCAGCCTCCCAAGTAGCTACGATTACAGGCACATACCACCACGTCCAGCTGATTTTTGTATTTTTAGTAAAGCCGTGGTTTCACCATGTTGGCCAGGATGGTTTCGATCTCCTGACCTCGTGATCCGCCCACCTTGGCCTCCCAAAGTGCTGGTATTACAGGTGTGAGCCACAGTAATTTGAAGTCATTTTTAAAGATTGACTGAAGTGACAGTTCCTTTGCTAACTTAGCAAAACATTTAATTAATTTTACTTTTCCTTTTTGTAGTTACGAGACAAGTCATATTGCATATTATAAAAATTTTAATTACCATGGTAAAATGAGAAAAAAATCAATTAACAATTATTTGTGACTCTTTTTCTAAGGATCTTACTCAATAATTGGGTCTTGATTGTTGACACAATAATAGCCACTGAAACCTTTGATTAGATAACGAGTTTTGTTTGGGTTGAAAAAGAAGTTTCTAGAGATAAGGTATCAACAAATGAGGTCTGAAACTTAAATGATCCTGAAAACAACCTTCACTTTTTAAGACAAACCTGTTTAGAAAACAAACTTGATTGAATTGTTAAAACACATACCTTTTGAGTCCTTCACAAAAGTTGGTTTACTGTGAAATGAAATACTGTGATGACAGATGGACCTAGAATATTTGTGGTAGACAGTTAAGTGGACTATTGAGGATGACTAAGAAAGCCCTATTTGCTGTCTTTGACAAGGTAGAATCATCCACATACAAGCTATTAGGATAATGAACACAATAGTAGAAATAGACTAAGAATGAATATTCTTCAAAATCATCCCTACCCATACTGCATAACAGATGCTTATATATTTGAATTGTTTTCTGTACCTTGTGATGAGAACCATGTTCTCTGTTTACCTTTAGAAAGAAAAAGATATGGCTGGGCACGGGTGGCTCATGCCTGTAATCCCAGCACTTTGGGAGGCTAAGTCAGCTGGATCATCTGAGGTCAGGAGTTTGAGACCAGCCTGGCCAACATGGTGAAACCCCGTCTCTATTAACAATACAAAAATTAGCCGAGTGTGTTGGTGGGCACCTGTAATCTCAGCTACTCAGGAGGCTGAGACAGGAGAATTGCTTGAACCTAGCAAGTGGAGGTTGCAGTGAGCCCAGGTTGTGCTACTGCACTCCAGACTGGGCAACAGAGAGAGACTGTCTCAAACAAACAAAAAAGATGCAATAGCAGTCATCTTTGTGGTTTGTGGTTTTCTTTTCTTTTGGACTATCAGATATGTTTATTTGCACATTGAATAATTTTCTTTTTACTACTGAATATTTCAAAATGAACTTCAATGATGAAAAGTAATGCTGTTGGACTTTGAGTTCAAATCCCTTCTGTTTCACTGACTCCCTTTGAGGTAGTAGCGGTGGAAAAGTAACCCTGTGAAAAATAACGTTACCCCTCTCTATGAGTCAGGTCCTTTTGTGTGTAAAGTAGATAATACTTCTGTTGAGTATATTACAGGCTTTTGGAAAGTGCAGCTAGTAAAATGTAAAAGAAAGCTGTTGCTCCAAGTTCATTGTAGGCACAGCAGAAGTTACTAAAGTATTCCGATATCTAAAGAAACAAAATTTTTAAGGATAATAAGTCCATCCCTGACCATTCCAATTTATTTCAGCTCAGATCCATTCTGAGTTTTACTTTAGTTCAATTCAGTTTATTAGTCACTGAGCCCCACTAGATCAAGTGAACTCAACATAGTTTGATGGGGAAATGCAAGATGATTCAGATAGGGGTTTTGCCCTCAGTCCAGTTGGGAGAGCCTTGCATGTCTACACAAGTCCTGATGGCTCTCCCATGAAACATGCCAAACATGAAGTAGGAACACATTATGTGCAAGCTATTAGTTTGCCCCTCCAGCCACTGTAATCACATTAGCTACTTTCTCAGACAGTAAAATGATTTAATTTTCTTTCTTTCTTTTTTTTTTTTGTAAACTTAGTCTCACTCTGTCACCCAGGCTGGAATGCAGTGGTGTGATCTCAGCTCACTGTAACCTGTGCCTCCCAGGTTCAGGCGATCCTTGTGCCCCAGCCTCCCAAGTAGCTGGGATTACCAGCACCCACCACCACGCCCAGCTAATTGTTTTTTTTTTTTTTTTTTTTTTTGTATTTTTAGTAGAGATGGGATTTTACCATGTCAGCCAGGCTGGTCTCAAACTCCTGGCTTCAATTGATCTGCCCACCTCGGCCTCACAAAGTGCTGGGATTACAGGCGCGAGCCACTATGCCTGGCCTTAATTTCCAAAATAGTAATGTAAATGCTTCTTAATAATCATATAAGTCCCATGACATCTGATCTTTGCGATCTCCTAATCTTTGACATAGCCTCTTTGGTTTATTTGCTTTCTCTTCTCTAATGCTTTTCTAATTTCCATGCTCATTCCATTTTTTAAAATACCTCTCCATGAATTTATTCCTATTGTAATCACATATGTTAAATGCAGATATTTATTGATGACTGTTCACACATACAAGGACATGAGTACACACATACATGCATGTACATGTGTGTATACTCACACATTCACAACATCCTTTTCTCACGCAGTTAGTAAATAACATCCATTTAGAGTGGACAGCTTGGATTTTAATGAAGTAGAAAGCTTCTATGGAAATTTCTTAAAATATTCCAATTCTAAAAATATTTTGAATACAATTTAAAACTCCTTTGTTAACTGCTTATTTTTTTTATATGCTTCCATTTCATCAGTCTTAGTGTCTTGTGGGTACCAGCTTGTTTTGTCTTGGTGGACTGATTACCTGTTTTATCATTCAAAGACCCAAAGACCCAAGGTATGGTAAACATTTATTATTGGTGGAGTTTTGCTGTTGAATCTTGCATAGACTTCTAAATGCCCTTGACAGCTCCTTTTTTTTTTTTTTAGTTTTAATTTTCCTTCTGTTAGATGTATCTTTCAGAGTAGTCAGCTCTTGTTATAAGGAAGTGGCAGAAACATGATTTCCTGAGGAAAATGGGCTCTGACATTAGGAGACTTGCTTGAACCTGACTCCTTTCCTAGTTTTTAACCTTGGGTGGATTATTTAATCTGCCTAAGCCTCTGTTGCCTCATCTGTAAAAGGATATTGATAATATATGCCTCACAAAATTATTCTGTTTTAAGGACGCCTTTCCTAATTCTATCATATTCTCAACACTTATAGCCCTTCAATATATATGAGTATAATTTATGTTATATGACAGTAAGTTTATTCATAGATGGCTTTGTAAACAGTTATCTTTAGTATCTGGGGCTTATGTTGTTTTTTTCTTCCTCCTCCAATTAATTGTGAATTATTCAAAAGCAAGGATAGGCTCTTTTATTTCTTGTTTGTCTTCTGTCTGGATGCTCAATACATCAGCAGGCACATCAGCTCTGGTCTTTAATACCAGAGGTAAAAAATATAATTTACTTCTGGTTATTCTTATGGAGACTTTATTCAGTCTGTCAAAAACCATTTGACTGCCATTGGTGTGCCTGGAAGGGAGTTCTGGGTATTGAGGGTACAGATGTGAGCAAGACAAGAGCTTTAATTCTCAAGGAGAATTTAATCCTTTAATCCTCACCATTGGGTGAGGATAGAGACAATAGATTTTTTTTTTTTTTAAATCCAGGTATTGATATATACTATGGAGAGGATAAAACAATATGCTTGATAGTAGTTGTCCTTGGTTGGGAGGAGTCATTTGAGTTGAGATCTGAATATTGGAAAATGAGCCATGAGAAGACCTAAGAGAACAGCATTCCCAGCAAAAGCAAGTGGAAAAGGGCTGAGAAATAAACTGCCCTGTTAGTGGACTGGTGAGAAGGACAGTATAGCTAGATATAGAAAACAACTGAGGGTGAAGATTGGTAAGATCGGAGAGGTAGGTAGAGAGGTAAGATCATTAAGGGCCTTATAGTTCAGGGTGGAAATTTTAGACTTCACTTTTAGTGAGAAATCTTTAGAGAGCTTCAAGTTGAGATGTGACATGATCTAATGTGCATTTCAGAAACATAACTCTTGTTGCTCAGTACAAGGTGGACTGTATTATAAGAGGTGAAAATGTAGAAGATGAGTGAGAAAGCAGTCATTATGTTCCAGGAGTGACATAAAGGTGGCTTGGGCTAAAAAATAATGGTACAAATGGTGAAAAGTAGATTTGGGGAGATGGAGCTGTTACGACTTGCTGGCAAAGGGTGTGATGAAAAGAGAAGGATCAAGTAGATTCTTAGGCTTGGGGCTTTGAGGTGGAATTGATTTTTTTGGGAGTGAGATTAATAGTTCTATATTGTCTGGGTTGAAATTGTTATGCATATTGGACATTCTAATAAAGATGTCAAGTCAGTTATTTAATGTATGAGTTTGGATCACAGGGAAGATGTCTGGTCTGAAGATAAACTTTTGAGAGTCAACAGCATTTAGATGGTTGAAGCCATGGCACTGGATGCATTCATCCATGAAGAGGGAAAATTTAGAGAAGACTTAGGGGAAAGAGATCTGGAACACTCTAACATTTAGAAGCCAAGAAGAGAAGATCTAGTCAAGGATACTGGAGAAGAGCGGTTAGTAGTAGAGAGGTGGGAGAAAGCGGTGAGAGTATGTAGTCCTGAAAGTTGGTTTTAAATGTTGCTGAGAAGTCGAGTAAGATGTGAGCAAAAGTTGGCCATTGCCTTTGGTTGGAGTTAAGTTATTGATGACTCAAATATGAGCTATTGTAGTGGAGTGCTTGATAACAGTAGATTAATGAGAGAATGCTAGGCAAGGAAGCAGAAACAGTGGAATCAAATAATGCATGTAAGTTGTTGGACATGACAGTAGGAAGATGAAGTAGTTCTTTTCTGACTTTTTTTTTTTTTTTTTTTGAGACAGAGTCTTGCTCTGTCCCCCAGGCTGAAGTGCAGTGGCACAATCTCGGTTCACTGCAACCTCCACCTCCCAGGTTCAAGTGATTCTCCTGCCTCAGCCTCCTGAGTAGCTGGGACTACAGACATGCACCACCACGCCCAGCTAATTTTTGTATTTTTTTAGTAGAGACGGGGTTTCACCGTGTTGGCCAGGATGGTCTCGATCTTTTGACCTTGTGATCCACCTGCCTTGGCTTCCCAAAGTGCTGAGATTACACACGTGAGCCACCACGCCCAGCCTAATTTTGTATTTTTAGTAGAGACAGGGTTTCTCCATGTTGGTCAGGCTGTTCTCAAACCCCCAACCTCAGGTGACCCACTCGCGTTGGCCTCCCAAAGTGCTGAGATTACAGGCGTAAGCCACTGCGCCCAGCCCGCATTTTTTTTTTTTTTTTTTTAAACAAAAATTAGGATGATTTTAAGGAGGGTAAGAAGCTGTGGAATTGTGTTGTTGAATGTAACACCTATGGGGATTTGAAGTTGCCAAGAATGCTGGTAGGACTACTAGTGGCAAGGAGAAGACTGTGGATCTTGAGATCAGTGGATGAGGCAGTGTGTCCAGGTACAGCAATAAAGGGTTTTGAAGGGTAGTAAGATCTACCCTTACATATGCTTCAAAGAATATGGGATCTTTGGGGGAAAAAAGAGAAGAGAGATATTGGAAACTACATTAGGGAGCAAGAAAAAAACTCATCTCCAGGCACTGACTTATATGTGGTGTAGAAGAAAAAATAGCCTTACTTGAGAGCACTTCAGTAGAAGCCATGTCCTCAGGGGATGAGGAAGTTTTAGGTTGACGGTATAGATGACTGTTCTAATAAATAAAAATAGTTTATTTTAATACATTTGTCAAGCACTTACTATGTGCCAAAAGCAAAACTGTTCCCAGCTCTAAACACATATTAACTCATGTGATCCTCATAATAATCCTTTAATATTGGTACTATTATTAGTCTCACTTTATGAATGAGGAAATTGAGAAGTTAAGCAACTTGCCCTTGGTCACAGAGGTGGAAGTGGCAGTGCTAGATTTGATTCACTCCAGTGTTCCAGGCAATAATCACCCTGTACTGCTGATGGCAGATGATGATTTTCAACACACAGTGGAAGTTCTTTAGGAAGGAAATGAAAGATAGACGATGGGGCCAAATTAGAGGATATTTAGAGCAGTGTTGAATGAACGTTTTTATATTGAAGGATGATCTTGGAAGCTTGCACTTCTGATGGAGACTTTGGTGAACAGTAGTTTGATGAACTTTTGGCATATTTCAGATCAAAGAACAACTTGAAAGCCTCAGATGGCTAGTTTTACTAGGGGTGGAGATGTTTTGGTAACTGGGAAAAAGAGGGTAATTAAAGTTTTGAGGTGTCCCATGACACCACTGAGAGGAGGTGGAAGGGTAATTGATGATTTATATTTTCATAGCAGTAGCCTACCATTTGTCTTGTCTTATTGACAGTCTTGGGTGAATATTATATTGACTAGTTGTTTTTCTGGCCCTGAAATTCAAGGATTGTAGTCTTATCATCTGATATTATTTAATACAGCTGCTTTTGGCAGCAAAATTTAGAACAATACTAGTCACACTGAAAGGGGGTTAAAAGACCTTGTGGGAAAAATTTTTTATATTTTTTTCACAAGTCTACTTGCAAAGGTTAACAATTTTTCTCTGATCGTAGAAGTACTGTTTGAAGCTGGGCATGGTGGATCATACCTATAATCATAGCACTTTGAGAGGCCAAGGCAGGTGGATCACTTGAGCTCAGAAGTTTGAGACCAGCCTGGGTAATATAGTGAAATCCTGTCTCTCTAAAAAAACAAAAATACAAAAATTAGCCAAACATGGTGATGCGTACCTGTAATCCCAGCTACTTGGGAGGCTGAGGTTGGAGAATCGCTTGAACTAGGGGAGGTCGAGGCTGCAGTGAGCTGTGATGGTGCCATTGCACTCAAGCCTGGGTGATAAAGTGAGAGTTTGCCTCCCACCACCCCCCAAAAAAGGTACTATTTGTTTATTTTGGAAAATTTATAACAATTTCACCACTCAGGTAAATTTTAAAAATGTTATTTTATTTCTGCCATTTAGATATATTATATTTTTATTTAGATATATACATATATATTATTATTATATACTTTATATACCATTATATATAAATATATACTTATATAATAATAATATACATATATATATAATTATGAAACTATATGTAAATTATATATAAATTTAGTTATAATTATTATAATATATTAAATTATATCTATTTAATAATATTTGTATAATATTAATTTAATTAAACTAGAGATAATTTTGTATATTATTATTATTATAATTAGGATATAATTTATGTATAAATAAATAAATATATTTTTATTTATTTTGAGATGGAGCCCTGCCCTGTCACCTAGGTTGGAGTGTAGTGGTGCAACCTTGGCTTACTGCAGCCTCCGCCTCCTGGGTTCAAGCAATTCTCCTGCCTCAGCTCCCTGGGTAGCTGGGACTTCAGGCATGCACTATCACACCCGGCTAATTTGTGTATTTTTAGTAGAGACACGGTTTTACCATGTTGGCCAGGCTGGTCTCAAACTCCTGACCCCAGGTTATCCGCCCGCCTTGACCAACCAAAATGCTGGGATTACAGGCTTGAGCCACTGCCCTGGGCCATCTGCCTATCACATTTTTAATACAATCTTATATTACAGTCGTGTTTTGCTTAAACAGGATATGTTCTTAATGACACAGAGAAATGTGTCGTTAGGCGATTTTTTGGTTATGAGAACATAATAGAATATACTTATACAAACCTTGATGGTGTAGCCTATTATACAACTATGGTATATGATAGAGCATATTGCTCCTATGCTACAAACCTCTGTAGCATGTTACTGTACTGAACATTGTACAGTAGGCAGTTGTAACACAATGGTAAGCATTTGTGTGTCTAAACAGATCTGAACATAGAAAATGTATGGTAAAAACGCAGTATTATAATCTTAAGGGACTACTGTTGTATATGTAGTCAGTCATTGACTAAAATATCACTATGTGACAGGTGTCTTTAACCCCAAATCGAATCCTATTGTATGTACAGTTTTCCTTCATTTTTCACTTCCCTTTTTTTTTAAGGTTTTTTTTTTTTTTTTTTTTTTTTTTTTAATAAGAACATTTCCCTAGATCATTAAATTGTTCTTTCAAACCTGATTCCTGAAGACTGTATAACTGTTTTTTTGAGTGGGTTGAATTTGGTGGGTTACAGCTAGGAAATTTGGGTTTATGCTTCAATCAGGATTTGTCTGATTTTTTTTTTTTTTTCTTTTCAGCCTCATGGGTAGATCTCATTACTTTCAGTTTACTTTTAGCTGTAAGAATGGTGTCATTTTCAGAAATTAGAGTACTGCCTAATCTAAACCAAAAACATCCAATTTGCTGTTCTTTTCTTTCCATCTAGCTCCATCCTGACTGAAGATTTAATGTCCTACAGTGGGAAAGGGGGACTCGCCTTACTGCCTCAACTTGCTCTTTCATTCCTCCTTCCATACTCACTTTGCTGTTTCTGGGTCTTCAAAACAGGAAGTGGAGACACATTTGAGGAAGAAGAGCAGATTTTTTTTTTTTTAATTTGGTGTTCTTCGTAGTTCTTTGCTTGATGTTCTTTATAGTTCTCTCTTGCTTTCATTAGCTGGCCATTACATCCTTGGGTTCTTTGTAAAGCCTCCTGAGGGCAGCTTCCTTGCTGCATCTGTGATGAGATGCATCTGTGATGAGAGTTCTACTCTCTGTCTGATCTCTTGGGAATCCCCTGGCTCCTGTTACCTCTTTACTCTCCTCATATACCCATAGCCTCTTACAGCAAATGTACCTTTGCCCCTGTAGTCAACTTTCCTTAGCAAAATTCCAGTGAAATGGCATATTCTCAGGCCATTCTCATTTTGTCCACTTGCCCAATGAGAAGTATCACAGATCTGTGACTTGTAAACAGCAAAAGTGCAGCTTGCTTGTTGAGTTACTGCCCTCTCATTTTTTTTTTTTTTTTTTTTTTTACTTTCTATCTTCAGACTTTTCCAGGTGAGAAGCAGATGCCATTTCTCTGTGTTTATATATGCATCTGGACTCCAGAGGACACATCAGATTTTCCCAGAACTCACTCACCTGGCCTCTCCAGGTGGACACTGTGAGATGGGCCTGTCTTCTATGAGATAGACATACTGAGATGGGATGTGCTTGAGTTCTGCAGAATGGAGATGCCAGAATTCTCTTCTTTTAGGTCTTCAATTTCTGAAAGTAAAATCTTAGGCCACCCTCTCATTTTTCTTGACACAGGAGAGATGTTCTACTTCCTTATACTTTGGAGAGGAAGAGAGAAAACAACGTTCTCTATAACTTGGAATTTCTTCAAAATATCCCCACCATGAATCTTTAGCCTTATCTTATATAGGCTGAAGATGAATGATAAGGGGCTTATGGTTGGAGGGCTAGTTTGGCTACCTTTTGGTAAATCATGTGAGACTGTGTCTAGCGACTTTCCTTGAGACTTTTCATTGAAATTATGAGGCAGTAAGAAAAATCCTTTCCCTATCTTGATGTAAATGCGAGTATTGTGTATATACTAATAGTTCAAGTGATTTCGTAGTAAACATTACTGGTCAATGTGGTTCCTTTACATAGGAGCTTCAGTCAACCCTCAATGGAGTAGCAAAAAGGAACTGTTTACACTACAGAAATGGAAATTATAGGACCCAGGGCTGAGCCTTGCATCTTACAGTAACTAGATAAGTTAACTTTAGGCAAATCACATGCTTTCTCTTGGCATCATTTTTAAAATGAGAGAGTTAGACCAAAGGATCTCCTCCAAGATTCCTTGTGTCTCTAAAGTTTATGAATCTGTTTCCAAGGCATTTCTACTGTTAGAACTACACCCTCTAGGAACTTGTCAACAGAGTACTCCTGTAAGTGGAGCTTTCAGAATACAGCCAATACTAAACCATACCCTTCCTTGTCATGCCATTTCATGCCATTCATTCATTTCTTCAACATTTCTTCATTCACTTAACAAATACTATTTTTGCTTGTATGAATCCAGCCATTGGCCCAAATTCACATGCAAGTTAGATACTGTGCCTTTTCCGCTTAAGAGGAAACCAAACCAAACAAACAAAACCACTGTTTGAAAAACTGTAATTGAGCAAATACCAAATATTAATAAAATAACAAATGTAGATTCTAAGACAGTTCCTGGCACATAGTAGATACTTAGCAAATGTTAATTCCTCCCTGAAACAAAGGACAATTAAACCAGTGGAACATATTCTGGGGGCTGCACTAATTGTATCACATAAATGCTACATTTTTTGGTAATTTGTGGGTATTATTATAACACAATCATATAACATCATCATTTGTCATAGTCATTTAGCAACTTTCTCTTATTGCAAAACCAGACCTTCCTTTAACTTATTAATGGTGAATTCTCGCTGATGCTACTATAGAAGCTTGAGTGGTCACCACTTATAGAGGAACATTCTGAATTAAATGGCTTCCGCTCTTGGTTTCTGTTGAGTCTATAGTTTTCTAGTACTTCCCAAACACTCTGATGTTTATGTGCTTAGGTAAAGTATCATAATCAGATATTAGGAACAACAGATAATGAACTCACAGAAAATTCTAGGAAGTCCTATATTGTTTTCATATATCAGTTACCCAAGTAACAGGAAAGGTGTTTGCATTTTTGGAGAGGACTCAACAATGTTTGCTATGTTTTCATCACTTAACATATTACTTCATGTATGTGGGTCATTCCTACTGAATTACTAACTGGGCAGGTCTCAAAACTGTTACTAATCATTTCTGTCCAGATATAGATTAGACCTTGCAAAACCAATGTTTTCTGTATGTTTTTCTGTCTATAGCTACTCTTTGCTCTCTTTTTTTTTTTTTTTTTTTTTTTTTTTGAGTTAGGGTCTTATTTTGTCGCCCAGGCTAGAATGCAGTGGTGCAATCTCAGCTCACTGCAACTTCTGCCTCTTAGGCTCAAGGGATCCTCCTGCCTTAGCACCATGAATAGCTGAGACTAGAGGCATACACCACCATGCTTGGCTAATGTTTGTATTTTTTGTAGAGATGGAGTTTTGCCATGTTGCCTGGGCTGATCTCCAACTCCTGAGCTCAAGAGGTCCACCTGCCTCAGCCTCCCAAAGTGCTGGGATTTCAGGCATGAGCCACTGCACCCAGCCAATTCTTTGCTTATTTAAATGACAGAATTAGACATTGCCCAGAAATTGGACCAAATTGGATTCCCACTAGTAAAATTTAAGTGGTAGAGCTGCTTGTCATACTGTCATACTTATCATACTGTCTTTTATATTAATAATATATATATTTTCCATTCCCTTTGTTGCTGCCCTAGGTCAGGTTTTAAATTATTCAATGCCTGACCAAGTGTTATAGTGTCATAATGATGTAGACTAGTAAGGTATGAGCATTCCGTGGAACAAATCTTTCCAGGGTGATCTGTCCACAAATTAAGTGTTATTGGCATTGCTTTGTTGGTTGTATAGCCTGTCTAGAACTCAATAGGTAATAAGATGAAGGAAGCCATATCTTTTCCTTATATGCTACATTTGCTAAGTGATACGAAGAAGCCTCACATAACTATTCCTTTACTGGTTAAAAAGTAGCCAGCTAAATACATTTTCATTCCTTGTTATTTCATAACATAATATAAATATAGGAAAATTTGGTAAAATCTAAAAGCTATAATTGTCAGTATGATTGATATTGGAAAATATAATCATGACTGAACAAAATTGTATCCACTTGAGAATTTTCTGTTCTCTTCACGTGATTCTGGCATTATTGTTGTATTCATACTTAATATGTTTCAAGGTTCTTCGCCCCCCCAATTTAGTACTGCCATATTTTTCTATCATTCTCTCTCATAACACTGTGTCTTCTGATACATTTTAAAAATTTCTTTTTTTTTTTTTAATGTACCCCTTGTTGTAGCCAAATCCTGTTGCTTCTTTCTCATTAATGTCTTATATACTGCACTTTTCTTCTGGTCCCACTCCTAGCCATTCACACACATGGTTTTCATGCTAGTTCTGGTGTTTACTATTTAATGGTTGAGTTAATGCTATAGTCTGTTAATGAATGGTAGTAATAGCTAACATTTATACGGCTCCTTGTAGATTAGAGAGTGAATTCTCAAGGTTTTTTTTTTTTAAGATGGATCTCACTCTGTCACCCAGGCTGGAGTACAGTGGTGCCATCTTGGCTCACTGCAACCCCTGCCTCCCGGGTTCAAGTGATTCTCCTGCCTCAGCCTCCCAAATAACTGGGATTACAGGCACCCACCACCACACCTGGCTAATTTTTGTATTTTTAGTAGAGAAGGGGTTTCACCATATTGGCCAGGCTGGTCTTGAACTCCTGACCTCAGGTGATCTGCCCTTCTTGGCCTCCCAAAGTGTTGGGGTTACAGGCATGAACCACCATGCCCAGCTGTCAAGTTTTTTTATTTGAGCATTGTAATCAGCTTATTGTTGTTCCCAGTTTAAAGATGACAAACCAGAGACTTTGAGAGTATCAGAATATTAATTAAAAGAGCAATGACTGGAACCAGGTCTTTTGACTTCCCGTCACATACTCTTTCTATTATGTCCTTCTGCCATTTCTTACATCTATTCTAATTCTCTATTTCATTGCTATCATATCATTCTTTCCTAAAGTATCCCTTTCAACGCATCTCTACTGGTCTTCTTGTCTTCTTGCCCCTGCATATTGCTACTCTTTGAAGTTAGATTTATCATTACCCCAGAGTTTAGGACGGTGCCTGTTCTTAAACACTGGGCTATCCTGAGCTCCAGTAGCTTAGAAGGTCAACATTGTCTTGCCTTTAGGCATAAACTTTTTTTTCCTTTCTGAATGAATTAAAACTTTATTATTGGCTCTTCAATAGCTTGATTCCAGGAACTGAATTTTGCCCATGCCTTATATCACTATTCCAATAATTTGTCCTCTGGCTTGTTGCTCCCTGTACCTTAGTTACCAGCTTTGTTTACTGGTTAGTTCATCATTAAGCTTTCCCTTGAACTAATATCAACAACCAAATAACACTTGTACCTGAAAGAAGTGGCCCAAGGATGTGATGCCTATATTTAGCGGAAGAGCTTTCTAAGCAGAGGGAATTCAAATACAATAGCCCTGGAGTGGGAAATTCCCCAACATGTTTCAGAAATAGAAGGCAGGCCAACATTGTTGGAATAGAGAGTAGGTGGGGAGAGAGAAAGGTGGGAGGAGTTAAAGTCAAGTCAAAGAGGTAACACAACAAAATGTGAAGCTGAGATGTGAAGCTTGAAGTATCTCCTGCAAATTGGGAGGGACACTAATAAAGTGTCTTTTCTAATGACCTGCCAGGTTACAGAAGCAGAAGATGAGGTCATGGAAAGCTTCTCAGACATGAGGGAACTAAAATCGTTTATGTTTTAAAGAAACATTCTCTACCAGACTTTTAAAAAATTTCCATCCTGATTTTGAATTTAACTATAGGAACAAAACAAAACAAAAAACTGACTTTAAGGAAAGGCTAGGAACTCAGTTCTGTTGAATAGCCTTCCTAAGACAGATTTGCAAGCAATGTTTCTCAGGTACGTTTAGACTAACTTCATTAGGCTTGTCCACAGTGACCTCTAACAGTTACTTGCACTGTTTTGATGGTGTTTTCCCAGTTCTAGTCTGATTTTGCTTGGCTTTTTTTTTTCCTCTAATAAACCCATTCCATTAAAAAAACACCAAAAACAAAACACTTGTAATCACAGAATGTTTAGCACAGACCCTTGTATATAGTAAGTAATCTTCATCATTTTATTAATATCTGGATCCCCAGTATTCAGAACAGTGACTAATTCATGAGTCCTTCAATAAACATTTGTTGATTGACGCTCTAAATTTTTATTATAAATCAAAGTAAATCTTTGTGATTGGTTCTCTGATACCGGCTGACATTATTTTCCTGAGGCCGACTGTATATCTGCTTAGACTTCACTGCCTGTTGCTTAACCTCGTATTCCTAATGTTCTCTGCCTACTGCTAGACCTACTTGTTTTTACTAGCCTGAATGCATGGATTTCTTTCCATAGTTATGGTGCTTCTGGGACTCTCTAATCGTCAACATATCTATTTGATCTTTAGGTCTTACGTTTAACTGGACGAGATGTTTACCAAGACTGTGTAGAATTCTTTAAGAGTCATTTAAAACTTTAAATTCTTTCTTGAAGATGATTTTCAGACTATGTTTGTAGTACATGGTTGTCAGTCAAATATCAGCTAGATCTTTTGGTAATAAAGTATTATAGACAGTAATGTAATAACCGTTAATGGTTTCATAGTGAGCATTTTTGGTCTGCTTTCTGCAAGCTGCCCTTTTGTCATTGAATAAATTGTGGGGGAGGAGACAGTAAAAGGACAATTGGGTAAAACATAATCTTTATATGACCATTCCTGATAACAGCAAGACTAATTATGCCTAATTCATTGAATGAAACATCCTAAGTATATAGAATGATTTTGAGTATTTCTGCTAATATATAAAGGAAAAGAAAGAATCAAGTCAGATTTCCAAGCTTTTAAACTAGAGTACATCTGAACCGTTTGTGAAACTGAAACACATGTTTATGCCCATTTTGTGGGTGTAGGTGCAAAACTTTCATTAGCTTCAACAAGTAAATTTTTTAAAATGGTATTTTGTTGATCTTATCTGTCAGGATTGTAGGCCTCAGATATTACATTTTTTATGGGAAAACAACTTTATGAGATAACTATTTACACTTTAATATAGCTTTAATTCCATATGTTACATACGATGGTCTTCTTCTTATGGCAAAACGAGGAGGTTACCTGAATACATTTTATTTTATTTTATTTTAGAGATAAGTTCTTGTTCTGTCACCTTGGCTGGAGTACAGTGGCACAATCATAGTGCACTGCAGCCTCCAACTGCTGGGTTCAAGCAATCTTCCTCTGCTGGGTTATAAGGATCAGTCACTGTGCCTGGCCCTGAGTACGTTTTTGTATTCTATGATATGTGTATCATTTTTTAGTTCTTATTTCACAGTTTTGAAGTAATTTGAATTAGTGAATCCTTGTAGAACTTCAAAATTATTATCTGTCAGAATTAATTTTGTTCTTTTAGAATAAAGAAGTGAGGTATGACAGTAGGCATCTATCTGACACACTTTCTTGTTGTCCCCGAGGAACCTCTTTTAAGTATTTCACCTGGTCAAGGAACTCAAAGGATTAGGTGTTGATGTTTTGTTTAAGTGGAATAGCATTCAATAGGTAGGGGCAGGAGGGAAGAATTGACCAATTGTTTCCAAAATGGGTGTAAGAACCTAGGCATGCAATATTAGCTACTAATTTATCTGTTTAAACTGGAAACAAAGATTTTTAGATACTACAGAGTCAAGATAACAAAATTTTAGTTATTCTTAATGGCACCTTCTCAAGTGCTGTATTCTTTTTTTAATAAAGAAGAAGTTCAGTTAGGTAATTAAAATTAAGTGGATGTTTGACCTGAAAAAATAGACGAGGCATTTCTAAAAGATTTGCTATATTAATGGTTTCAAAACAAAAAAGAAATACACTAAAACAGGTGCTTTCAAATTCAAATTTCAAAATCACTGGGATAGGTCCTCCAGAATGATTGAAGGCTGAATTCATATTTGTTTGTTTTAAATGAGATTTTTAAAAATTTCATAAATGCATGAGAGTTTTTTGGTTCTTTGGTAAACTGTATAACATTTATTAAAATCTAGAAGTAGTTTTAGTGCAGCATTTTAAAGCAAAATTAAGTATCATAATCATCTTTGAGGGCTTGACGTGGGACTTAGGTAGTTCAGAAGTAGGTATTTGTAAAGAGTTACTGCTCTAATTATGGAGATGCATTAGTTATAATAGATATATTGTTAATTAATTTTTTTTCTATTTTTTTGAGACAAGGTCTGGCTCTGTCACCCAGACTGGAGTGCAGTGGCACAACCTCAACTCACTGAAACCTCCATTTTCTAGGTTCAAGCAATCCTCCCACCTCAGCCTTCTGAGTAGCTGGGACTATAGACACATGCCACCATACACGGCTAGTTTTTGTATTTTTGTAGAGACAGGGTTTCACCATGTTGCCCAGGCTGATCTTGAACTCCTGAGCTCAAGAGATCTGCCCACCTTAGCCTTCCAAAGTGCTGAGATGAAAGGCATGAGCCACCACACCTGGGCGCTAATTACTTTTCAACAAATCCTTTCATCCACTTGATGGTAGAGTAGGCATAAACAACCGTTCCGTTTGTTATTCATCATGGGTCATTCTTAGTGACTAGTCAAACGTTTAAATATCTTTTACATCAGTATGTCTAGAAAACAGGCAGGAGAAGCATAAACCTTGATTTTTATGGTCATGTTGCTATGTGGTTGGATTTTACAAGTGTCTATTAAAATACCATTAATCATTGTACTTATTGAGAATATACATTTTTTTTTTAATCTTAAATTTATTATGTGCTCTTTGGATATTAAAAATGTAGCCCCAGGCAGGGCACTGGGGCTCACGCCCTGGTGTAATCTCAGCACTTTGGGAGGCCAAGGCGGTGGATCACCTGAGGTCAGGAGTTCAAGACCAGCATGGCCAATATGGTAAAAACCCCATCTCTACGAACAAAAATTAGTTGGGTGCAGTGGTGTGCACCTATAGTCCCAGCTATTCAGGAGGCTGAGGCAGGAGAATCACTTAAACCCAGGAGGGGAGGTTGCAGTGAGCTGAGATCATGGCACTGCACTCCAGCCTGGGTGACAGAAGGAGAGTCTTTCAAAAAAAAAAAAAAAAAAAAATTAGCAGCAGGCCAGGTACAGTGGCTCATACCTGTAATCCCAGCACTTTGGGAAACTGAAGACGGAGGATCACTTGAGGCCAGGAGTTCAAGATCAGCCTGGGCAACATAGCAAAACCTCATCTCTAAAAATAAAAATAAAATACATGGAAAGTAGCTGGTTGTGGTGGTGCATGCCTGTAGTCCCAGGTTCTTGGGAGACTGAGGCAGGAAGGCCACTTGAGCCTAGGAGATTGATGCTGCAGTGAGCCATGATCACATCACTGCACTCTAGCTGGAGTGACAAAGGAAGACCCTGTCTCTAAAAGAATAAAAAATAAATGTATACTTTTTTTTTTTTTTGAGACGGTGTCTCACTCTGTCACCCAGGCTGGAGTGCAGTGCCGCAATCTCGGCTCACTGCAAGCTCCACTTACTGGGTTCATGCCATTCTCCTGCCTCAGCCTCCCTAGTAGCTGGGATTACAGGCGCCCACCACCATGCCCGGCTAATTTTTTTGTATTTTTTTAGTAGAGACGGGGTTTCACAGTGTTAGCCAGGATGGTCTCAATCCCCTGACCTCATGATCCACCCACCTCAGCCTCCCAAAGTGCTGGGATTACAGGCGTGAGCCACCGTGCCCGGCCATGTGTTATATTTTTAAATCAATTTGAATGGTATTTATTAAATTGCTTACAATATGCAATATATTGTGGTGGATTAAAGAGAATCACTATAAGGCATAACATTTCAAACTTAAGTATGTATTCCAGTCACCTGTGGATCTTGTTAAAATGCAGATTTTAATTTATTAGGTCTGGGGTGGGGTCTGAGACCCACCATTTCTAACAAACTCCTTGGCTGATGCTCCTGTTTCTGGTCTGTGTGTATCAAGGCTATAGATTATACCATTAAACAGTTGGCATTCTTACTAAAGAATTAGTGTTTACCCACATAAAATATTTAAATAAGACTTCAGGATAAGAGGTGGTTGAGAGCTAAAAGAGGCGTGGACAATATCTAGTTTAAAAGTTGAGGGGAAGCTGAGATCATTATGGACAAAAAGCAATTAGGGACTGCTTTATGGCAAAGGCAAGGTTTAAGTTAGGCCTTGAAGAGAGGCAGGAATTGGTGGAAAGGCAAAAGAAAAAACTTTACAGAGAAGGCGAGCAGTGGTAAAGACCAAGATGAATCTGAATGAGGGTGGTGACATTTTAGGACAGGGAGAATCATTCTCTCTCTTTCCCTCCCTCCGTCCATTCCTCCAGGGTATGAGAACTTTGCAGGGGAGAATTTTGCAGGGGACGAGGAAGAGAGAGAGCGTTCTTATTTTCCAGTATGTAGAGGTTTTTTTTGTCGTTTTTTTTAAAATTTATTATTATTATTTAGATGTTTCTATTGTTTATTTATAGTTTAATTCCTCTTTAATTTGGTCAGCAAAAAAAAACTTGGTATGATTTCAGTTCTCTAAATTTGTAAGACTTGCTTTATGGCTCAGCATATGGTCTGTTTCAGTAAATGTTACTTGTGTGCTTGAAGAGAATGTGTGTTCTACAGTGGTTGTGTGTAGTGTCTTATAAAAGTCAAATAGGTCAAGATAGTTAATAGTATCGCTTAAATCTTTCATATTGCTTCTAAGTTTTTTTGGTCTGCTTTATTAGTTACTAAGAGTAGTGAGTTAACATTATGCAACTATGATAATGGACTTACCAGTTTCTTATTCTGTTCTGTCAAATTTTGCTTTTTAGATTTGATATTATTAGGTGGAGGTAAATTCAGTTTCGTTATATTTTCTTTTTTTGTGGATCCTTGTATTAGTTTCCTACTGTTGTTATAACAAGTTACCACAAACTTAGTGACTTAACACAAATTTATCTTATAGTTCTGGAGGTTAGAAGTTCAAAATTGGTTTTACTGGGCTAAAACTAAGGTTCTCCAAGGGCTCTAGGGGAGAATGCCTTTCCTTTCCTTTTCTAACTTCTAGTGCTGCAATTCTTGCATTCCTTAGTTCATGGCCCTTCTTGCATCTTGAAAGTCAGCAGAGGGTGAGCGGAGTGCGGTGGCTCACGCCTGTAATCCCAGCACTTTGGGAGGATGAGGTGGGCAGATCACCTGAGGTCAGGAGTTCGAGACCAGACTGGCCAACATGGTGAAACCCTGTCTCTATAAAAATATAAAAATTAGCCAGGCATGATGGTGGGTGCCTGTAATCCCAGCTGCTTGGGAGGTTGAGGTGGGAGAGTCACTTGAACCTGGGAGGCGGAGGTTGCAGGGAGCCAAGATCACGCCATTGTACTCCAGCCTGGGAGACAGAGCGAGACTCTGTCTAAAAAAAAAAAAGCCAAAAAAGCCTTCTTCAATTTTTCTCTATTTCCAGCTTCACATCGCCTTTTCTTTTATAAGGACTCTTGTGATTAGATCGGGCCTACAGAGATAATGCAGGATAAGCTCTCCATCTCAAGATCCCTAATGTAGTCATATCTGCAAAGTCACCTTTGTCATATAAATTAACATATTCACAGGCTCCAGGTATCAGGGCATGGCTATTTTGGGGCTGGGATGAGATGATAGACATTATTCTATCACAATTCTGTTATTAAGAAATATTCCTCTCTATCTTTGGCAATATTTAATACTTCTTATCATTTTATTTATTTATTTATTTATTTATTTATTTATTTATTTATTTATTTATTTTTTGAGGCNCTCCATCTCAAGATCCCTAATGTAGTCATATCTGCAAAGTCACCTTTGTCATATAAATTAACATATTCACAGGCTCCAGGTATCAGGGCATGGCTATTTTGGGGCTGGGATGAGATGATAGACATTATTCTATCACAATTCTGTTATTAAGAAATATTCCTCTCTATCTTTGGCAATATTTAATACTTCTTATCATTTTATTTATTTATTTATTTATTTATTTATTTATTTATTTATTTATTTATTTTTTGAGGCAGAGTCTTGCTCTGTTGCCCAGGCTGGAGTGCAGTGGTGTGATCTTGGCTCACTGAAATCTCTGCCTCCCAGGTTCAAGTGATTCTCCTGCTTCAGCCTTCTGAGTAGCTGGGAATACAGGCACACACCACCACACCCGGCTAATTTTTCTTTTTGTATTTAGAAGAGACAGGGTTTCACCATGTTAGTCAGGCTGGTCTCAAACTCCTGACTTCATGATCTGCCCGCTTCAGCCTCCCAAACTGCTGGGATTACAGGCATGAGGCACTGCGCCTGGCTAATATTTAATACTTCTTACCATAAACTCTTCTTTTTCTTTCTTTTGTTCTTTTATTCTTTCTTTCATTTTTTTTTTCTTTTTTCGGAGACATGGTCTCGCTTCATCACTCAGGCTGGAGTTTAGTGGTGCAGTCACGGCTCACTGCAGCCTCAGCCTTGCAGGCTCAAGCAATGCTCTCACCTCAGCCTCCTGAGTAGCTATTTTTTTCTGTTTTTTTTTTTTTTTTTTTTTTTTTTTTTTTTTTTTTTTTAAGAGACAAGGTCTCACTATATTGCCTAGGCTGGTATTGAACTCCTGGGCTCAAGTGATCCACCTGACTCAGCCTCCCAAGGTGCTGGGATTACAGATGTGAGCCACCACACCTGGCTCTTTCTTATTTGCTTAGGGTTCATTGTGGCTCTTTCTTACTTGCTTAGGGTTCATGGGGATTCTTACATCTCTAAGCTTGTCTTTTGTTAGTTTTGGAAAATTATTGGCCATTATACTTTCAAATACTGCTTTTGGACTAGGTGTGGTGATTCATGCCTGTAATCCCAGCACTTTCAGAGGCCAAGGCAGGAGGATTGCTTGAGACCAGGAGTTAGAGACCAGCCTGGGCAACATAGGGAGACCCTTAAGACGACGACGACGACAACAACAACAACAACAACAACAACAACAACAACAAAAGATTAGCTGGGCATGGTGGCATGCACCTGTGGTCCCAGCTACTCAATAGGCTGAGGCAGGAGGATCACTTGAGCCCAGAAGGTTGAGGCCTCAGTGAGCCATGATCATGCTACTGTACTCCAGCCTGAGTGACAGAGTGGGACCCTGTCTCAAAACAAAACAAAACCCAAAACAAACAAAAGCCCCCACAACTATTGCTTCTGCCACATTCTCTTGTTCTGGGACTCTAATTATACATGTGTTGTATGTTGAGAGCATCCCACTTCTCCTTTATGCTCTGTTCTCTTCTTCTTCTTTCTCTCTGTGCTTCGGATTGGATATTTTCTATTGATCTGTTTTTGAGCTAACCAAACACATCTTTTTTGTCCAGGCTGCTATTAAACCTATTCAATGAGTTCCTGATTTCAGATACTTTATTTTTTTAGTTTGAGAATATGCATTTAACTATAGGTTCAAATTTTCTCTTGAAATTCTGTATCTTTTTATCTGAGGTTCCTCAATCCTGGAACCAGGTTCACAGCAGGAAGTGAGCAACGGTTGAGCCATCATTGCCCACTGAGTTCTGCCTCCTGTCAGATCAGTGGTGGCATTAAATTATCATAGGAGTATGAACCTTATTGCAAACTGCACATGTGAGGGATCTAGGTTGCGTGCTCCTTGAGAATCTAATGCCTGATTATCTGAGGTGTAACAGTTTTATCCCAAAACCATAATCCCTGTCCACTCCAACCCCCCACCAACCATCCCTGGAAAAATTGTCTTTCACGAAACCAGTCCTTGGTGCCATAAGGTCGGGGACTGCTGTTTTAATAAATTTTTTATATTTTTTTCTCCATTCTTTAATGTAATTGTACGTTTTTTTAAAATCCTCATTAGCTAACTACAGCATGTTGATCATCCGAATATTTTTTTCCATTATCTGTTTTTTTCTCTTGATTGTTTGTCATGCTTTCCTTTCTCTATTCATATGCCTTGATGCTACTGGTTTTATACTAATAATATGCAAAAGGCCAATTGAGAGAGATTTTTTTTTTGTTTTTTTTGTTTTTTTGTTTTTTTGTTTTGGAATGGGCATGGGTTAAGAGAGTTTGAGAGTCATTGTGAATAGGAACATGAAGATAGCACCTTGTTGCTTGTGAAGACATTGAGTAGGGGAATATTTGTTAAAATGATAATGGGGTTTTCTCTAGGACTTTCTGAGAGATTGAGTAAGCTGTATGATCTTGAGCAAGTTACTTAACCTCTAGAAGCCTTGGTTTTATCTTCTGTAAAATGAAATAACTATAGTATTTCTCTCACAGAGTTACTGGAAGGAATAAATTAATATTTCTGGCAGCATAGTAAGGGTTTGATATATTACTTATTGATGATTGAGAATAGACTATTGGATTTGGTTATATGATTAGTCGTTAATGTCTTTGACAGTGGGTTTTCAGGGATGGGTAGAGACAAAGGCCTGAGTAAAGGAGGTACAGGAGAGAATGAGGAATTCAAAACAGCAAGAATAGGCCATTGTTTTGAGATTGTCAAAAAGAGTATTAGAGAAATCTGGTAGCCAGAGGGAGACATGAAGTTCAAGGATAAGTTTGAAACATTGTAATAATTTTAATTACAATAAACTTCACAGTAATTCTGTATAGTAGTACTATTTTGACCCCCACTGTAAAAATGAGAAATCTCTGGCATAAAGAGAGGAATACAATTCTAAAATGTTTGTGTTCTGAGAATGATCTACTGGGAAGGGAAGAATTGACAATATAGGAACTGGAAAGAATAATTCTAGGAGCAAAATTTCAAATAAGTGGGAAATTATGGAATGCAGTCCACAAGTAGAAAGAGGGACCTTTAACAGGAGCAGGGAGTGTGCATTCATTTAACAATATTGAAAGCAGAGTATATGAGTAGATTTGGAAGAGGGAAGATGAAGTTTTATTCTGATAGTTTGTATTTGCTCACTGAAGTAAGAAACAAGGGAATGAGCTGAGCATGAGTTTGTAGGTATTGTAGAAGCAGCAGTGAATTAGTTATTTTGGAGAGTGGGTTGATTTGAGATTATGAATGAGTCTTTTGATAGTGCTGAGGGCCCATTTGAGTTTGTGGTCACACACGTCAAGTGGAGATTGTGGAGGTAGGAGAGAAAAGGGAGGCAGGAAGCTTGACAATCCTTGAGAAAGAACGAAAGATGAATTAATCTGGTGAAGCCAAGAAAGGAAGAAAACAGTTCTTTCCTTTGAAAAGCTTAAAGTATACCTGCCAAGTTAAATGATACACAGGGAAAAGGATACATAAGTATGCAAATGATAAATGCCAAATGACCTAGAACACAGGCTTTGTCCCTTCAGAGGAGGGATTGAACGTTTTGGGTGACATGGAGGGCTTTAGTGGGAGGTAAGCATTGATTGGACATTAAAGTATGTGCAGATACCAAAAGAATAATCATTTAGCAACTCCCTGGTTCCAATACTGTGCTTTCTTTTATTTAGAGCGTTTGAATTGCCTATCCGTTGATTCTGCTTCCTGTGGCATTGGGTGGATAGAGACACCGATGTGTCCCTTTCTGTCTGAAGATAATACAATGTTACAGTTATCCACAAAGGAGGTATAATCACACTGTAATGACCTTGAGATGTTTTCACTTGTACATAATATATCAAATATATTGCTTGAAAATTTGTTAAAACTTAAAAGTATTATTTTGTGTGTGTTTGGCTTTTTTGGAGGAAGTGGTCTGCTGTTAGATAATAGAGTAATACTTTTTTTGTTTGTTTTTTTTCAGGCTCTGTTCTGTTACTTCAAATTTTGGTTGAAATTTACAGATGTGTTTTGAATGTTCTAACCTTTATTTGTCTTGAACATGAAGGGTGGCAAGGAAGGAAATCTGCAAAGACATGCTTTACATATGAGCTAAAAGGGAAATTTTCTTCTACACAAAATAAAATGTTAGTCACACATATAATGATGGGTTTGTAACTGTCCTGTTACTATTTTGTCCACTACTGAGTGACTTTATTATTTTTCTTATTGCATATTTTTTTTTTTCTTACAGCCTAGTTAAGAATGACCAACTTCGTGTTTTTAGTCATTTTAGTGAACAGGCAGTCTTCTGTTTCAAACAGAGAAATGTCTGTTAGTAAGAAATTTGCAACAATAATGTAGGGCTTTTTTTAGCGGTTTGTTTTGGAACTTTACATACACTTTTTAAAAGCAGCTGCAAGGAAAAGTGTGCGTAGGTTTTTGTTTCTTAAATGTTAATGTAAGGGATATTTAAAGAACTATGTGAAGCTTTTTAACAGTGCTTTGACTTTTACTAGTTAAATATTTTCTGAACTGTAGTTTTACTGTAAGATGGCAACAATTTTACATAAGACCCTAAATTTGCTTTACATAAAATTTTTCTTACAAATACTTTTTTTAATGTTGCAATTATTTTGGCAAATATACATTTTGAGAAATAAGTTGCATTTATTTTCTAGTTAATCTCTTACTTTAAAAATAGCATTTAATATTAAATTTAAAAAATAAATTATCTCTTTTCTTTTTTTTAATGAGTTTTGCTCTTGTCGCCCAGGCTGGAATGTAATGGCACGATCTTGGCTGACTGCTACCTTTGCCTCCCAGGTCCAAGCGATTCTCCTGCCTCAGCCTCCCAAGTAGCTGGGATTACAGGCGCCTGCCACCACGCCCAGCTAATTTTTGTATTTTTAGTAGAGACCGGGTTTCACCATGTTGGCCAGGCTGTTCTCAATCTCCTGACCTCAGGTGATCCATCTGCCTCAGCCTCCTGAAGTGCTAGGATTACAGGCATGAGCCACAGTGCCTGGCCTTCAAATATATTTTTACCACATGAATAGCTTTAAATTCTCCGTTATACCCTTTAATGGCTATCTACTATATATTTTTTAGTTTAAAAAAAAAAGCCTTAGGAAAATTTACTTTCCATAGACAGAATTTGTTTAACATTGTGCATTTGAAATTTTGTATTAATTCAGCAAGGAATATATACTATTTAGAATAATATTGATACTGGTGAAATAGTATGAAGGTATCACTAATTTTATATTTAATTTGCCAGGACAAAGAACTCTTAAAATTCCATTATTTTCTTGATATAGTATGTATATAAAATTCTGTTTTGGAACATGTTAGGAGTCTCATTTACTATTAACTTGTAGAAAGCATATTTGCATTGATTATGATTATGTGTTTTTACATTGCTACCTATATAATGAAACAGGATGGTAGTACTGCATTGCAAGTAGATGGCATTTATGCTAAATAGTGTTATCTCAAGGGAAAGGAGGATTTTTATATTTAATGGCCCCAAATTCTTACTTTGTATTTCTCAACTCCTTGTGGATGTGTTTTTTAGTTATGAAAAAGAGTAACAACTCAGATTATCTTAAGCACTATTTACAGTAGTGAAATGAATACCCTAAATATGTTACCCTTTCTTATTAAAAAATATTTTTAGAGGAGCTAGAAAATGCAGTAATTATTCCACATTATTTTTATTTCTAATAAAGTTACCATTATTTTCTCGTCTTATTTGTTAATAAGGTCAGTTGGAAAAGGTAGTCTTTCACCATATGTCAGTGGCTCCTACATTTTAGTGTGTCTGAGAATCTCCTGGACCTAGGCATGGCGACGCACGCCTCTTACCTCAGCTACTTGGGAGGCTGAGTCAGGACCATCGCTAGAGTCCGGGAGGCAGTAGTGCACTTGGAAGTAGTAGAGTAGCATGATTGTGTCTGTGGATAGCCCCTGCACTCTAGCCTGGGCAACATAGTGGGACCCTGTCTATAAAATGAATGACTAAAAATAAAAAAGAATCTCCTGGGTACTTGACAAATATGTGGATTCCTAAACCCACTAGAAATTCAGAATTACCAGTCTATGTGATTAACAAGCTCCCAGGTGATTAAGATGCATTTGGTCCTCTGATAAACTTTTGACAGGTAGCAGTTCATTAACATTAATTCAGTTCTCATTCATGTTAACTCAACATTAATTTCAACATTAACTTAATTTTCATTAAGTCTTCAAGGAGTAAGTCTTTGCTACTGAGCTGGGATTGTTTCACTTAAAAACTTACATGAGAGTACTCTAGCTATTTTAATAGCTTTGAAAGTTAAAATAATGAGTTCTCGTGTTTTAGATTATAATAACATATTTGTGTAGAGTTCTATAGTGTAATAGTCACTATTACATCTATTGCCATTTAATCTTCATAAAAAGCCTGTAAGGTAGGTAAAACAGGTATTATTACTTTCATTTCATGCACTGAGAAACAGGCTAATGAAAGTTAAGTAACCTGCCCTAGGTCATGTAGCTAATAAACAGCTGAGATTCACTAGAACATAAGTCTTGACTCCTAGACCCGTGCTCTTTCCATATCAACCCATATTAAGTTATCTAAAATTGAAGCACTGAAAAAGCATGTGCATACATTTAAATATGTATATGTATATGTATCACACTCACATGTATATACACATGTATCATCAGAAATGATTAAACTTTTTCTAATTAAAAACTTAGTATGCTGATTAGATGTTGGCAGTTTTAGGCAGTAAACATGCTTTGTCTTACAAACTGTAGACTGTGAGTTCCATAAGGGCATGTACCGTGTATTGTATATCTTGGTATTCTCATTGCCTAGCCTAGTGTTTTGCATAGAGCCCCCAGGTATTCAAGGGTTTGATGAATGAACAAATGGTTAAATGAATGACCTTTAGGTTTTTTTGTCAAGGGGTGTTTAAAGGTTTTGATGTGTATTTTGTCTCAAAGTGGGAAAGGTTCATTATTGAGCTCTTGACTTTTAAGTGGGGATGACACACATTCTTGAATCATGAGTACATGTAGTGCCAGTTCTCACAAGCAGATGCCAAATACTGCTTCATGAACCAGCACAACAATCGTATGATGATAGTAATTTCTTCTCTTTCAATGTGTTATGACATATTTTACAGTTTTTAGGTATTTACAGGTAATTTTTTTTTTCAGTCAATGTAATGCAAGGGTGTCTAGCCTTTGGCTTCCCTGGGTCACATTGGAAGAAGAAGAATTGTCTTGTGCCACACATAAAATACACTAACAGTAATGATAGTTGATGAGCTAAAAAAAAAAAAATGCCAAAAAAATTAATAATATTTTAAGAAAGTTTATGAATTTGTGTTGGGCCACATGCAAAGGCATCCTGGGCCGCACGTGGCCTACAGGCTGCAGGTTGGACAAGTTTGATATAATGTATGTTACTGGGTAAAATTAAATTCTAAGTAGAGGAGAAAGGGGCTCCTCGTATTTTATTATTTAAAAATTATTTATTTATTTGTATAGGTATGTATAATACAAGTGTCTTGCTGTGTTGCCTAGACTGGTCTCATACTCCTGTCCTCAAGCAATCCTCCCACCTCGACCTCCTGAGTAGCTGGAATTACAGGCATGACCCACCAAGCCTAGTGTACTATTTATTGTAGAAATACTTTAGAACCCTTTAGAGGATATCTAAAAAAATGTTTCTAAACCTAACAAACTTTTGAACTACTGTTATGGCTTTCTCCTTGCCTTTCTTTCTAGAAGTACATTGATCCAACTCCTGTTCTATCCAAGTTGTGGTGGTGGTTCAGAAAGATTTTCACTATTCTGTTATCTGTTTAGAAGATATCCTTTTATGTAATATAATTTTTTTGGTGTCTCTTCCTAATTGTATAAAATCTCCTAAGAGGCACAATCACCCTTTTTATCTTAGAGCCAGATTATCCCTTTGCCAATTACCCAGAATGTCCAAATATGCAGTTTTGATAGGCCACTAGTTTTGTTTGATTTTGTTTTTATCAGTATATTTAATTTTTCTGTCTGGTAGGAGTAGGAAGAATGCATGAATGCAGTGTAAGTTAGTCTATGTCTCTGCATACTTGCAACTTGTAACTACTTTGGTAAGGAATTATATTGAATCAGTGGTTCAAAAGAAGTTTTGGATAAGCTGTGGTTTTCATGTATTTCTACAGTTCTCCTTTTTAAAAAATATTACATATAGTTGTTAAGTGCATTCATTACCAATCCTGAAATCCCGTTTCTAAAAGGCAAATGTCTAGCAAAATACTTTTTCTTGAGAAGATTGGAGAAGAATTTAAGAGGAGGCAACACTAAACACTTCTCATGAAGACATGCCTTCAGTAGATGTTCTGGGCACTGGTTTTGATTCAGTTTTTGGTGCTTACCCAAGCATTCCTCCCATGCACTTTCAAGTTCTTTCTGGCCACACTGTGATTTTGCCTCAGTGAATATCTGTAGAATCATGGGAATTTGGCCTTTACTGTTGTTGATAATATTTTATTGTGAACACCCTTTAATCTTTGGCATACTAAAATTTCATCTAAAGCATCTTTCAGCCTAGAAATGCTTTTTTGTTTTTTCCCCAAATATTGTCTTTTTAAAAGACAAGACAATTGAGTAAAGAATTTACTTTGAGAATTTTGTTTCCTTACTGCTCCATTTTCCCATTCATTATTTTTGTTGCTTTTGACCTGGAAACAATTTCTTTTTCCTGTATCCTTCTCTAATCTTTTAGCTCTTTTGAAAACTGAAGCTTTCTACTGTTACTATTCCTTGTGAATGTCTGTTTTTCCTTGCTTACTATATACTCTCTGGCCTTTACCTCATTTCCTTTTGGTTCCTAGAGCACTTACGATTCTCTTTTGAGGTACTTATTTTATCTTGCATTTTTAAAGGAACATGTCTGTATTCTCTGAAATGCAGACTCTGTGAGGGTAAACTCTTAGCTTATTTACATTTGTGTCTTATAAGTGTCAAGCATGGGGTTTTTCAATGAGTGGATCTCAATCAATATTCTCTTGGATTAAATTAATCTTCTAGTTTGGCTTCCATGAGTATAATTATATAAAAATCACTTGTCTCCAGGAACCTTTGTAAAACCTGAGCAGAAGACGGTTTTTTCCTTTGGTATAATTGGTCATTTTCTGCTTTAGGTTTTTTTGTCCTGATTTCTGATGCATTATGAGAACGACACATCTTGGCAGTACATGTCTCTCTTTTGTTTTGGTTAGAAATAAGATAGTCACATTCTAGAACTGTAGCCTAAATCAGCCTTTCTCTATTTCTGGACCTAGTGATAGTTCTTAACTCTATCAGCACATTGCTGGAATTAGCAAGAAAGTAGCAGCAGTTAAAGACCCTTCCCTTTCTTTTAATGGCTGCATAGTATTCTATGGTGTATGTGTACCACATTTTCTTTATCATTAAGCTGGAAGCCATTATCCTCAGCAAAGTAATGCAGGAACAGAAAACTAAACACCGTATGTTCTCACTTGTAAGTGAGAGTTGAATGACAAGAACAGATGGATACATGGAGGGGAACAACACACACTGGGCCCTGTCGGGGGTTGGGGTGAGGGGAGGGAGAGCATCAGGAAGAATAGCTAATGAATGCTGGGCTAAATACTTAGGTGATGGGTTGATCTGTGCAGCAAACCACCATGGCACATGTTTACCTTGTAATAATCCAGCACATCCTGCACATGTACCCTGGAACGTAAAAGTTGAAGGAAAAAAAGAAACTCTCCCTTTCTGGTATTTAAAAGATCTTGGACTCTCAGCTTTCCTTCCCATCACCTAAAGTAGAAGCTGAGCGTTAATAACTTTCAGCCATAAGTAAAGAAAATTGTAAACAGTGGAAAATAACTTTAAAGTCTTGGGACTAGGATTTTCACTAAAACCAGGAAGAACTTTTTGTGTAGCATTCTCTCGGCTTTATTTCTGTATTAGTGTTTTCACTTATTAGCAAAGAGCTTTGTGTCAATGTTATATACATGAGGTACAAGTGGTAAATGGAATAAATATATAAATGATAAATGATGACAATTTATCCCCCTTCTTTCCCTTTAATTTCAGCAAGATGTAAAATAAAGTAATTGGGGTGGAGTCACATAAATATATATTTTAATTCCTTCAACTTCTAGTAAATAAATGCTTTCTGCCTCTGGTTGTCAGAAGTGTGAAATCCATCTTTTCAGCAGGGCCAGTTATCAGCAGAGAGGATCAGAATTGAAGTGAGTGAGAGGCCCAATCAGGTGGAAGATGCCTAGGGGCCTATCAGAGAGACACAGGGGCAAGTATGCCTGGCCTCAGCTGTAGCTTGCCAATTAACCTGCTGAGCAGCTTTGGGTTTTATTTGTTACTTGGGGAGAGAAGATGTGAATAACCAAATTAAGACCCCTCATGCATACAGAGTGCCTCATATGTCTCATGTTTATGTAATGTATTATGAATGTTAAATGCATCAGATGCCTTATTATATTTACAACTTCATGAATATTAGGTGCTTTTTGCATATGTAGTGCCTCATCAATGTAGATTTCTCTTGGTCCTTCCATTCTGTCTCTCTGTAGGGATAGATACTAGACTAATTAACTACAAATGTCCCAAGGTATCCCTGGGGAATTGGTTCCAGCCCCACCTCCTTGCCCCCTGTGGGTACCTAAATCTGTGGATGCTCAAGTCCCTTACATAAAATGGCATAATATTTGCATATATACTCACACATCCTCACATATACTTTAAATCATCTCTAGGTTACTTATAATAGAAACTACAATATAAATGCTATGTAAATAATTGTTATACTATATTTTCTTTTGATGGAATCCTGCTATAATCTTGGCTAAGTATAGCCTCGATATCCTTGATTCAAGTGATGCTCCAGCCTTAGCCTCCACAGTAACTGGGACTACAGGTGCATGCCACCATGTCCACTTTGTATTTTTTTGTAGAGATGGGGTTTCTATATGTCACCTAGGCTGGTCTTTAACTGTTGTGCTCAAGTGATTCTCCTGCCTCAGCCTTCCAAATAATGGGGAGTACAGGCATGAGTTACCACTCTCAGACATTATACTGTATTTTTAAAATTTGTATTTTCATTGTTTTTGTTATTGTGTTATTATTAATTTTTTTATTTTTGATCCTTGGTTGGTTGAATCCACAGATGTGGAACCTGGGGATATAGAGGGCTGCCTGAATTTCCCTTTATACTCAATGCATCTTATGAATTCTGCCTGTCTCACAAGCTACTTATTTACTGATTACTTTTCTATGCTAACACATCTTAAAAGCGTTACCTAGGTCTTGTAAACTGTATGCTTATTTGTCTTCTATAGCAGAATTACATATTTTCAAAACCAAATTCACATTATAGGGCCTTTGAAGTTGTGGTTCCCTCTCTTTCTGTAACCCTCTTACTCCAGGGATTATTTCTGTCATCTTCTCACTTGGGCTCTTCAAGTACCTTCTATTAATCTCCTTTTTGATCTCCCAGCCTAAAACAATTCTCCTGCCTCAGCCTCCTGAGTAGCTGGGACTACAGGCACATGCCACTATGCCTGTTTAATTTTTAAAATTTTTAGTAGAGAAGAGATCTTGCTGTGTTGCCCAGGCTGGTCTCAAACTCCTGAGCTCAAGTGATCCTCTTGCCTCAGCCTCCCAAAGTGCTGGGATTACAGACATGAACCACCATGCCCAGCCTGTTTTTTGTGTGTTTATATCTTTGTGCATGAGTTCATGTAAAAGAACTTCCTCATGAACTATCATTCAGTACTAAATATGGCCACTTGAAACCAAGATTCAATGACCTTTTTCCCTATGATGGTTTTTAAAATGTAGAGTGTAAATTTCCTAGAACACTCAAGTGCATATTTACCGTAGTGTATACAACATTGTTGTACCATAGATAATAAGAATGTGTCAATTGCTTTGAGTTTGCAGACAGAATTACAGTTAGAACAATCATTTTTAGATGTCAGTTTTACTTGTGGTTATAGAAGAGCCCCTGGGGATACAATTTAAAAGTCTGGCTAAGAATATTGTGTCATATTTGTGTGGGTGGCTGTGGTTGAGGCAGAACTTTGTGAGTCATACTCAAAATCTGAGGAATTTGTTTCTTACTTATCTACCATTGTGTTCAGTCTGTAAGTTCTGCATTCAGCTATTTACATGTTTTTGGATAGTGCCTGTCATTAGACTATTTTTGCCACCACTCAAGTTGCTATGGCCACGTGTGAAGACTCTTTGTAGGCCAGTGGATCCAAATGTTAGTGTTATTATTTGGGGGAATTGGTGAAGATGTCGATCCCAGGGCCCTACTACTCCAACAGTCTGTTTGGCTTCCTTCAGTGAGGCTCAGAAACATGAATTTCACTCATTCAGCAAATGCTTGAGTACCTACAGTATATGCCAGGAACTGTTCTGGGTCATAGGAATATATCAGTACTACTGTCTTGTAGCCTTGGGAGTCACTGCTGGGAAAAGGGCAATCACATATTAAATAAGTTAATTACATAATATGTTAGAAGGTGATAAGTACTGTGGAAAAAAATAGAGTTGATTAAGGTGAATCAGCAGTATGGGGGTTGGTTTCAATGGGGGCTAAGAATGAAGGTGGAAGTGGGAGTGTAGTTTTACCTAGCTCTCAGTATTATTCTGATATGTGTTTCACTATATTTTGAAAAACACTGCTGTAGACATTATAATTTAAAATGATAATTTAGTATGATTTCCCATCAATTGTGGTTCTTGAAGTAAAAAAAAGTATTGAACACAAACATTATGCTATGCGTTATAAAGAACCACAACAAGTATTTTAGCAGTTTTGTTGGAGTATAATTTATAGACCATAAAATTCACCCAATGCAAGTATATAGTTCAGTAATTTAGTACATTGATGCAGTTGTGTGACCATTATCACAATCCAGTTTTAAAACACTTCTCAAGAAGTTCTGTTGTATTTACTAATAGTCAGTCTCAGGCAACTACGGATCCTGTTTTCTATCTATGTAATTTTGTCTTTTCTAGAAATTTTTTAAATAAATAAAATCATACACTATTTAGTCTTTTGAGTGTGGTGTGTTTCACTTAGCATCATGTTTTTGAGGTTTATTCACACTGTTGCATATGTCAGTAGTTCATTTCTTTTTATTGCAGAGCAGTATTGGATTGTATGGTTATACTGCACTTTATTCATTCACCAATTGATAAATATTTGCATTATGCCTAGTTTTTGGTTATTTTTGAAAAATGCTGCAAATATTTACGTATTTCTCTGTCTATGCAAAGACATTACATATGTCTTCCCCAGTTTTGGGAACTTGGGCAAATTACTTCGTCTCTCCTGGCTTGACTTTTCTTCTCTATAAAATGAGGGAGTTATAGTAAGTATTCTTTCAGGCCCCCTCAATTTCTATTATATAATAATTTAGTGCACAAGTATATATGTGTGTACCCATATAATTACTCTATTTCTTAACCATTTTAATTCATTATTTGAGGAAAACAGTATGCTTCCTGCTTAGGGATGTAAAAATATAACGTTTCATTTAGTAAGAGCAATTGTTGAATTGTTCATTCATTTACTTCCACATTTATTAAGTTTTGACTGTTGCTTTGTGCTGAAGATAAAAGATGGAAATCCTTGGGGACCTTAGGGATCTCATGGTGTAACCTAACCCAGATTTGATTGCTCACTGCTTAAAAACCAAACACAAGAGGTGAGGGTTGAGAAAAAAAGCAGGTTTTAATCAGAGAGCCAGCAAACCAAAAAACATTTAAGTACAATTTTACATTTTAAAATTTACCATAGGGTTTTTAAAGGGCAACTTGGTATGGGATATATGTGGGTGTGGTACAGAGTGGGAGGGTCTCTGTGCCTTGTTCTGATGGCTATCTTAAGTAATCACTGGTCCGGAGGTCAGGTTGACTTTGTCCGGATGGTGGTGGACTAATTGTTTGTGACCCCGCTAAGCGGGAGGATTCCACAGGGGTCCTGTGCCTGGTTTGTTTCAAGATTAGCCGCGGGAATTTTTTAAGAGCCTAATTAGATAAGCATGTATTGCTTGAGTAGGGTGTTTAGAGAGGGAAGGAATGAAGAGGTGAGGCGGAGGGAAGGAAGAAGAAGAAAGTGGGTGATTTTTCTTCCTTTTTTTATTTTTTGAGATGGAGCCTCGCCCTTGTCACCCAGGCTGGAGTTCAGTGGTGCCATCTTGGCTCACTGCAACCTCCACCTCCTGGGTTCAAGCGATTCTCCTGCCTCAGCCTCCCGAGTAGCTGGGTCTACAGGCGCCCGCAACCATGTCTAGCTAATTTTTTATATTTTTAGTAGAGATGGGGTTTCCCCATGTTGGGCAGGCTGGTCTCCAACTCCTGACCTCAGGTGACTCGCCTGCCTTAGCCTCCCAAAGTGCTGGGATTACAGGCGTCAGCCACTGCGCCCGGCTGAAAGTGGGGGATTTTTATAACTGAGGACATAGGTTATGGTTGCATAACAGAAAAGACATAGCTAGACAGATTAATGAAAATGCTATGGAAACATGGCGGTATGGATACGTGGTAGAAGAAGCCTTAACCTTAGGAGATCAGGATTGGCCTCCTAACAGAAGTAATGCTGTGAAGAAGCGGGTGGGTGAGATGAGCGGGATAGGATGGGCATTTCAGGCAGAGGATAGAACAGTTCTAGAGCAATGGAAAGAGAAAGAGCCTGAAGTGTTTGAGGGCAGAAATGAGCCAACCTAGCTTTAAAAATAATGGGGAGCTACTAAGAGATTTAAATAGAAAATTAGAATTTTTACTAAATTTGATGTTTTTGAAAGGTTGCTCTAGCAGGTTTATGGAAAACAGTTTAAAATATATGTATGGTAGTGGACAGGGAAATGGGCTGAGTGGAGGTAGCGAGAACAGTGAGAAGACTGTTGCTATTGTCCAGGTGAGATATGGCTATGAACTGAGCTAATAGTTGGGATGGTTTGAGAGATTTTACACAGATACAGTGAGATCTTCATAATGGATTAGATGTGAGATAGGTAAGAGAGAAGGCTAGGAAGACTGGCATTTCTCATTAATGGAGCTAGGGATTGGTGTGGGAAGAGCAGAGATGCGTAAAGACAGTTTAGTTGTCCTTCGATATATATGGGAGTTTCAGGAACTCTCCCACATCCCTTCTTTAGAAAAGAGATTGGGATGGAAATGAAGATTTCAGAACTGTAACTGTATATAAGGTCACTGTGAGAATCAAAGGCAATGACATCTGAAATTGTCGTGCTAATATTACATAATCACCTGACAAAAAGTGGTAGATCTGGGTTTTCTGACTCCAGTGCGGAAGCTCTTCTACTCAGTGAAATATATTCTTGTGACATTATCATGGAGGGGATATAAGCAGTCCCTGGGGTTGTATTCCAATATCTTTAAGATCTTTTCAAGTCTTGAGATTGGAACTAATGTAAACTATGTAAATCAGTGGCTGGTACATAGCATGTGCTATATCAGTGTTTGTGATTATTCTGTAAATCTACAGCAAAATTGACAAAAATGCAAGCCAATGTTTTATTTATGTCTAATTAGTTATAAATAAGTTTGCCGAAAGCAGTAAGAAAGATTGCTTGGATAGAGCCACATGCAGTTTCTTTAAAGATTTGGTTAATGAAAATGAAGTTTAAATTAGGTGAAATTCAACAGGTTTTCTGCTTCAAAAGGGTAAATAGACAAAAGACTGCAGCATTTGATGTGATGGTGACCTATGTATTGCATACTCTGCAAAACTTGCAGAAGAATTGGCTTAGAAAAAGTGCTGCCTGGCTGCTGCAGAGCTTTGATTAGCATCTGAATAGAGGAATGAAAAAGAGATGAAACCCAGCATTCAAAATGAGGAGGACTAATGGATTTCCTGCAGATTGGTTTAGTAGTATAGATACTTGAGTTCTGGAATATGCCTGACCTGGTCTGGCTGACTACAACACTTAATCTAAGCTGCAATGCTTGTATTGCTATGTTGAGCTCAGTGTTATAAAAGTTAAAAACCTACCTACTTCTATTTATATTTCCTTGTTCTTCATCAACAAAATTGGATGGTTTCTTGTGAGGGTTAAATGACAGTACATGAAATTACATGAAAACCCAATTGTGGCTGTGGGGAAGGGAGACAGATTTGTAAACCCCGGAGCGAGGTTCTGCCTACTTGAGGCTGCTGCTGCTGCTGTGCGGAGACGCCCAATGTGAAGCCACCATCATCATGTCTGACCAGGAGGCAAAACCTTCAACTGAGGGCTTGGGGGATAAGAAGGAAGGTGAATATATTAAACTCAAAGTCATTGGACAGGATAGCAGTGAGATTCACTTCAAAGTGAAAATGACAACACATCTCAAGAAACTCAAAGAATCATACTGTCAAAGACAGGGTGTTCCAGTGAATTCACTCAGGTTTCTCTTTGAGGGTCAGAGAATTGCTGATAATCATACTCCAAAAGAACTGGGAATGGAGGAAGAAGATGTGATTGAAGTATATCAGGAACAAACGGGGGTCATTCAACAGTTTACATATTCCTTTTACTTTTTTTTTCTTTTCCCTCAATCCTTTTTTATTTTTAAAAATATTTCTTTTGTAATGTGGTGTTCAAAACGGAATTGAAAACTGGCACCCCATCTCTTTGAAACATCTGGTAATTTGAATTCTAGTGCTCATTGTTCATTATTGTTTGTTTTCATTGTGCTGATTTTGGTGATCAAGCCTCAGTCCCCTTCATATTACCCTCTCCTTTTCAAAATTATGTGTGCACAAAGAGGCCACCTTTTCAGGACATTGCATTTTCAGGCTTGTGGTGATAAATAAGATCAACCAATGCAAGTGTTCATAATGACTTTCCAATTGGCCCTGATGTTCTAGCATGTGATTGCTTCACTCCTGTTGTAGCATGTTCTAGCATGTGATTGCTTCACTCCTGTCACTCCTTCACTCCTCTTCACTTCTTACTTACTGTGACTTTCAGTGGGAGATGGAAGGTTTTCAGAGAACTGAACTGTGGAAAAATGAGGCCTTCCTTAACTTGAAGCCTACTTTTAAAATTTGGGGTCTGGACAAAAGAAGGAGGACATATCAGGTTGAAGTCAAAGATGACGATAAGTGAGAGTAATGACTAACTGCAAAGGACATGGCGTTCACTGGAAGAAAGTCATTTTAAGATTTTTTAAAAATCTTGTCAGAGATCGGAAGTTCTCAATTATTCATTTTAGCAATTAATAAAAGCTATACATGCAGAAATGAATACAAATCGAACACTGCTCTTTTTGATTTTATTTTGTGGGTTTTGCCTGGGATAATGGTTTTAAATGCGACATTGGGTCTGTTACAACTTCATTAAAATTTGAACGATATTTGTAAAGTCATACCTAATACTTATTTTATTTTAATTGTACTAGAAAATGAAAAATACCCTAAAGTAAGGTTTTCTTGCATAATACATGGAAATTGCACTGGTACAATTTTTTCTTTCATACTATACAGTGATGATGTAATGACTTTTATAAGCCACTGAAAGTTACTGAAGGGCTTTCTGATCAAGGATTTATTAAGACCACAATACCTTTAATATTAGTGTTCTGTTTTTTTAAAACACTTGATTTCTGTATGGTGACATATATATGATACAGTTACCTAATCATGTTGAATAAATGGGCATGCAAAAAAAAAAAAAAAAAAAGAAAACCCAATTGTGATTTTCATGTTATTTCATGTAATGTTATTACCCTCAGTGCCAGGCACATTGTAAATGTCCAACCTGTGTTAGCTCCCTTTCTCCTCACTCCACTGCAAGCAAAGAAATAGTTAAAAATTTATTCTTGCCGGGCGCGGTGGCTCAAGCCTGTAATCCCAGCACTTTGGGAGGACGAGACGGGCGGATCACGAGGTCAGGAGATCGAGACCATCCTGGCTAACACTGTGAAACCCCGTCTCTACTAAAAAAATACAAAAAAACTAGCCAGGCGAGGTGGCGGGCACCTGTAGTCCCAGCTACTGGGGAGGCTGAGGCAGGAGAATGGCGTGAACCTAGGGAGGCGGAGCTTGCAGTGAGCTGAGATCTGGCCACTGCACTCCAGCCCGGGCGACAGAGCGAGACTCCGTCTCAAAAAAAAAAAAAATTATTCTTTTCTCTTAATACTTTTGGGAAAGCATTAGAAAATTGCCTCAGTTAGTTTATTATTGCCTATCTTAGGCTGGGTTTCCTAGACAGCAGTGCCTAGAAGCTTATGCTCTATCAAGTGGGGAAATAACAGTGTAACAGAAGTGAGGGAAAAATGAAGCAAGGCAGAGAAGACGGAATGACAAATAGAAGGTGACACATAATGGAGCTGCGAACACAGCCAAGTCACCAGGGGTGTCTCTGGACAACCCATATGGAAACATTCATTTGGGATTAGTCCATTGGAGGGAGGAAAGGGAAATAATTTATCTGTGCCTTCTTCCTATCTCTTGTCTTCCGTGGTTAGCATTTGCCTCCTGCCTTGCTGGGTTCTGCTACTCATTCCATAAGCTACTGGGAAGCCAGATCCTGCAACCCCATGGAGCAGCCCTTCATTTGTGTCTAGAATGGTGGGAAGTGCAAGGGTTTTTGTGAGTCTAGTCAGACCAGGTCTGATGCCATACTACTGCAGGTCTTGTGCAGTGCCAGGAGCTCAGCCTTCTCTCCAGGCGAGGCTGAGATAGCTGACAAGGTTAGGAGGTGATGCAGGTGGGGCTGAAGGATCTACAGAAGACCAAAAACTGGGTTCCCTACACAGCAATTTCCTTAGAATGCTATTTATTTCAGAAACATTTTCTTTTAAAATGTTGGTCCTTGTTTTATGTAAACATCTAGTATGGCTCATTTATAGTATACATTTTCCCACAATCTGAATTTTATTTTATTGTCTTTTTATTTTATTTTATGTATTTATTTTCTTTTCTATTTTATTGTCTTTTTCTTTTAAAGAGACAATAAATTTTTTTAATTGTCTTTTTCTTTTAAAATTTCTTTTAAAATGTTGATCCTTGTTTTATGCAAACATCTAGTATGGCTCATTTATCGTACATATTTTCCCACAATCTGAATTTTATTTTATTGTCTTACCAGTGACAGCCAGTGTAACACATGGTGCTGAATTATCTCAGCCTTTGAACATATGAGTGCACAGTGCTGCAAATACTCTCAGCCTACAAGAACACCAACTACCTCCTTGTCCTGAACTGAAGAAGTTTATCTAACTTGCTTGCACTTCACTTTGGCCTTTCCATTTATTTCACTGCCATTTATTTCACTTTCTGGCAAACATAAGTGGTTGACAAAAGGTATGCAAGGGCTGGGTTTGCCACAAAGAAACAAAGGAATGACCACTGGATTATAAATGAAAATGTTCTTGTGAAACCTCCTTCTAGGAAATGCTGAGCAAACAGAGTAATCTCCCTTATGTGCAGCAAAAAGCACCACACACATCATTGCAGCCTGCGAGGACTGGCTGGTAGTTATACAAACAAGGGTTGGGAGAATGATGGTTGAGGCATGCTGTGGCTGCAGGCAGCATGAAGAGCCAGACATATATTTATATCACAATCTTCTTGTCACTCTTTCTTTCATTCTTCATGTCACGCTCTTTTTGTCACTCATTCATGAAAAGCCAGGCAGCACTTTTTCTAAGCTCTGTTAATTAGCTCTAACTAATGATGCTCCCTCTTCACTGGAAATATCCTTTTAATCCCCAGGTCCTGCTGATTTTTCCTTCCACATTTACTGTGTCTTATCCCCTGACTTGTGCTTTTGTGATTATTTCCATCTTTATCAATCTCTTCTTTTAAAAAATTGCAGTTTAAGGCTGGGCGCAGTGGCTCACGCCTGTAATCCCAGCACTTTGGGAGGCTAAGGTGGGTGGATCACGAGGTCAGAAGTTCGAGACCAGCCTGGCCAAACTAAAATTGCAAAAAATTAGCCGGGCGTAATGGCAGGTACCTGTAATCCCAACTACTCAGGAGGCTGGGGCGGAAAATTGCTTGAACCCGGGAGGCAGAGGTGCAGTGAGCTGAGATTTTGTCACTGCACCCCAGCTTGGGTGACAGAGCATGACTCCATCTCAAAGAAAAGAAAAACTGCAGTTTTTAGCATTTGATTTGGCTTTTACTTCATACACTATTGTAGATTTAATATATGTGATTACATATACATGAGTGTGATAGACTTGTTTCTCCAAGTAGATTATAACTCTTTGGAACCAAATTCTTGTTTTTTATTTTTATTTTTTATATTTGAGGCAGGGTCTCCGTATGTTGCCCAGGTTGGTATCAAACTCCTGGACTGAGGCGATTCTTCCATCTCGGCCTCCCAAAGTGCTGGGATTATAGCCGTGAGCCACCACACCCAGCTATGAACCAAATGTCTTAAGCCTCCTCTGTATACACGACTAAATTTAGTGCAGGATGCATAGGAAGCACACTATAAAACCCATTTAGATAGATAGTATCGTTTGTCAACTGAACTTTAGCTATCTGAACTCAGGAAGTGAAATTTTTTTTTTTTTTATTGAATCCTTCAGTATCCAAACTTGCTATTTGCTACCTAAAAATTAAGAACCAAATAGATTTGGAATTTCTTGCATTTTGAGCTTGTTATTGAAACTCTGTCTAAGCCCAAGAACCAAATAGATTTGCACAGCATAGGATACTCTCCTTCCATATTTATGTTGTGTTTCAGTGATGGAATCAGCATGTGTTACGCTGAGACTCTCGCTATGGCTCCTTCTATCCTGACTTCAGTATAATAATTACACTCAATTATTTTTATCATAATTACTCAAGTAAAATAATCATACTGTTACCACTATTGTGAGGGCTGTGGCTAGGCAGGAAGTGTGACCTAGAGAATACTCACAGGGTTTGGAATAAGACATGCATTGGCTTGAATTCTGGCTCTCTCTGGCACTTAATTGTCCATATTTTACTTTTGTCACATGTAAACTTACAAAATTAATACCTACTTCTTTGGATTATTATACAGAGTAAAAATAATGCATGTAAAATGACTGCCATATATGGCAGATGGCAGTGCCATATATGGTAGGCACTTGTTGAATGACATATATTGTTGTTTTTTTCCAACAGTGCTATTAATCATCTTTCAGTTCTGACAAATATATATATGTATTTCCTTCTTTTAGGCAATCAGTCAAGTAGTTTTTGTTTAATATCTTTTGTAGGTTATACATTACAGTGTATATATGACTTTATATATAATACTTTTTTAATATAGTTCGATATAACATAAATGAAGTTTATCCCACAATGTTGTGGTGGAGCAAAGTTTAGATCTTAGGTTTTCATTGTTTTTAATTGTTTTTTCTTTTTGAATAAACTTTAGTCTCCTAAATAAAGACTACCTTCAAGGAAACAAAATCTAACATCCAGTAATTCTGTTTGTCTCTACTTTTCCTCATAAACTTGAATCATTCACCTCTTATTAGCATAAATTGAGTGCTATTGTCTTTTTAAACCAGAATTTTCTCCTTCCATTAACAATTCTTATTTAAATCATTCACTTCCATGAAAATATAATGGGAATGATCTGAATACTCATACTTTGTAAAGGTTTTACAGTGTGTGGATTGCACAAGTGAGAAAAAACCTAGGTGTTTTGTTGTTGTTGTTGTTGTTGCCATTTTGAATAGTTTCCGTAGTCTTACTTCTCTCATTTTCCTAAGAACCTGCCATATGGGAAGCATAGTGCTATATATAGGAGGTTAGGTATATGGGAGAAGAGATACAAAGATCAATCAAAGATGCAAGTAGTGTCCCTAAAACACAATTTGGTTGAAAGTGTGTGTGGGAGACAGACAAATGTACAGAACGATTGGAAGGTGTATAGTGTGTGGGGTAGTACGGGGAGAAGAGGAAGATGTGAACATCTCACATCCCACATTGCCTGACATCCCAGCAGATCTGGAGTAGAGGGATAGGCTGTTGGGTTGACACCATATAAAAATCTTCAAAATATGTAGTCATTAATGGAACCTGAATTAAATTATTGAAATTACTGCAAATTAACATTTTAAAAGATATCCATCTTCATAATAATAGACACTTCAGAAAGAAAATGCCCTGCACTCCAAAAGAGTAATGGATAGGAATCTATTGTACTGCTCCCAGGAGAAGGTGGTCATTTTCTCAGTGGGTCCCCAAATCTTGGCATGCCTTGGAGCTTAATGGAAGAGATATCTGATTATGGTAAATGTGTCTTATCTTTGAAAGTTCTTTTGTGGTTTAAATTGCTCACAAATGTGATTTGGTTTTGGGGTATTACGGACTGGTGGTAGTGGTAAGCAGACTCCATTGAAAATAGATGCATAGGAGCCTATATTTTAATTGCCATCTAGCAATTAAACTTTTAATTTGCCATCTAGGGCATCTAGCAAGTTAATTTGCCATCAATTTAATTTTAATTGCCATCTAGGGCATCTAGCAAGTTCATCATGGTGCACATTATTTATCAGTTTATACCACATGTTGCTCCTTTGAATAAATTTGTGTTATGGATGATTCCATATTGCCCTTTATTGATTTCAAACTCTTAAATGGACAAAGCAAATGTTTGTATATTAGAGATACATAAAAAGCATATGTGAATTGTGAAACATCAAGGACATATACCAATATTATTTTATTAACTATTTTCTTTGTTCTTAGGCTTTCAGGGAGGACATCAGCAAATGTATAGTAGTAGTATATATAGTTACATAATAACGTATATATATATATATATGTATTTTTGTTTTTTGTTTTTACTGAATAAATATTAAGATAAAACCAATACCTGTATGAATAAACTTTACTCTATAATGACAGGGGTAGTTATAAATTTAAAGATTTTTTTTTTTAATAGTGGAGAATTAACTGATGAAAAGTCTCAGGTTCTAACCAAACTCTAAACATATATCAAAGACATATGGATACTCTAATACAATGTACGATATTAAGAAGTGCTTACATTAAAATTGGTTAAACAATTCCCAGGTTTTAGGACATTTCAAGGCCATTGTACCCTGCTGTTTACAAATTTCTGTTAAATAATGCCATTTTCATTCAGTTTAGATTTCAGTATGTTTCTAGATTTTCTATTTTTAAGGTAATTTAGCACTGTATCTGGCAGTAAATGGTTTTGCAAAACACTGATTTTTGCGTAGTGAGTCACAATCTAAATTAACCACAAGTTTAGTTGGAATAGGATTTTTTTTTTTTTTTTTTTTTTTTTTTGAGACGGAGTCTCGCTCTGTCGCCCAGGCTGGAGTGCAGTGGCCAAATCTCAGCTCACTGCAAGCTCCGCCTCCCGGGTTTACGCCATTCTCCTGCCTCAGCCTCCAGAGTAGCTGGGACTACAGGCGCCTGCCATCTTGCTTGGCTAGTTTTTTGTATTTTTAAGTAGAGACAGGGTTTCACCATGTTAGCCAGGATGATCTTGATCTCCTGACCTCGTGATCCGCCCGTCTCGGCCTCCCAAAGTGCTGGGATTATAGGCTTGAGCCACCGCGCCCAGCCTGGAATAGAATTTTAAAGCCATTCTAGAGATATATTTTTACAACAAATTAAAAAGTTTCTTGTCATAGTTTTATAAGCATATGTAAGTTAGAATATAGGCTTAGCTGCCCTGAGATCCAAAACAACAGATGTGTAAATAAGATAGAAATTATTATTGTAGTCCAGGGCTAGTAAGGAATCTGCAGTGTTGGGGACTAAGGCTCCTTCTATCTTGTGGCTTTGCTCTCCCTAGGATATTGATATAATATGTGTGGATGGAGACTGCCATGTTCACAGCCTAGCAGGAAGAGGAACAGGGAGAATGTCTTAGTCCATTCCTGTTGCTATAAAAAAATACCTGAAGATGAGTAATGTATGAAGAAAATAGATTTTTTTGGTTATGGTTCTGCACGCTATAAGAAGGATTTGCTTCTGGGGAGGGCTTCAGACTGCTTCCACTTATGATGGAAGGTGAAGGCGAGCAGCGTTATGCAGAGATTACATGGTGAGAGAGGAAGCAAGAAGGGAGGAGATTCCAGGCTCTTTCTAACAATCAGCTCTTACAGGAACAAATGGAGAACTCACTCACACTGCCTCCGGTCTCCACCATGGAAGGTATTAATCTATTCATGAGGGATCCACCTCCATGACACAAACACCTCCTATTAAACCTCACGTCCAACATTGGGGATCAAACTTCAACCAGAAGTTTGTGGGGGACAAACATGCAAATTCTAGTAGAGGACATGCTCTTTTCTTCAAAAGAACTGACCTGGAAGTAGCACACATCACTTTTCTTGCAGCGTTTTAGTCAGAACTCACTCATATCACACATGTTACCACCTATAGCAAAAGAGGGTACCATATACCTAGCTAAGACTCCTATTACTGTGGAGGAAAAAGAACATGCATCTAGCAGTTACTGCCATGTGCACTCTCTTTTCCATCCATGGAGCATCTCTACTCCCTCACACATTTCATCCATCTCATAATTTATTGTACTTGGGAGGTGGGAAGTCAGCTCTCTCCCCAAGTTCTGATGTGGATTCTTGTGGTTGGAACATCCAATCTGAGAGCAAATTTGTTTGCCATCTACTAATGGCCCACGTAAGGATCCAATGTACAACGGATACTGTGTCCATTGTATAAGTAGGGGTGAAGTAACACATCCAAAAAATAGCAGTAGAGGAGAAGCAAGATAAGACTTTTCATTTGGAAAAGGGGAAGATAGGAAACCTAGCAGTTACTTAGCAACTGTCAAATCCTGTATGTGGGAATCATGATGATTTTTATCCTGGCAGTAGAAAAAGGTCTTTGTTAGCCTCCTGGCAAGCTTGCCCCACTGTCTTTGTGGAGGAGAAAATCACTTATTCTCCATGGTTCTGGTTATGCCCTTTGGGAGGTTCTTTATTGTCTGTTGTTCTCCATGGCCAAATTTAAAATGGACATTGGAAAGTGTACTGTTTTCTTGGGGTTAGATAGCTTTCAAAGCTGACTTCCTGCTGGTACCTGTAAGGGGGCCTGAGAGGTTGTCTTTGAGTTGAACAGTCATAGGCTTTTATAGTCCAAGCTTGTGTGTGTGTGTGCACGTGTGTGTGTGTGTAACTACTGCACGCTTTCAAAAACTCATTGAGTTGTCTGCCTATTTGTGCAGATTAACTCCAAATGCAAGTAACCACAGCCAAACTCCAAATGCAAGTAACCACAGCCAAACATAGTTTTTTTTTTTTTTTTTTTTTCCAACTAAAAATTCTGGATTTAAACTTTTGGACTTTGTGTTCTGCAAATTCCCCAATGTCTTAATCAATGACAGTTACCTCCATGCTTAGGTGAGAAGGTAATAAATACCTTTACCATTTTGATTTCTGGGCAGGCTGCCATTGTCTGGCTAGTAACTGTTAGGGTCCCAGGATTATATCAGTTTAGTCTGTGTCTTCTGAACCTCCTGTTTTAACTGTGTTAGTAAGGAATATAGAAACACCTGACTTTTAAACCCTATAAAGCCCCACGGTAAAGTCAACTTAGGTTTCAAGCTGTATGTGGTGTGGACTTTCCTCAGTAGAGCTGAATTCACTTCCACATCTGCCTGAGACTGCTTTATTTAGGCTGAGTTTATTTCTCTTGAAGGGCTTTGTTGAGAGCAGCAAGAAGAAGCCAATCCATACTAAATGTTTTGGTGTGGCTTAGAAAGAGTCAGTAGCTTTTCATCTTACTGTTTGTTTTGTCAGCAGCTGCCATTCAACTTCCTAGTCAGTGTCACATATTACAGGTTCCATTAGGGTGGCAGCTACTTCTGGTTGTCAAATTCTGTTAGGACATGGGTTGAGCTATTCTAACAAAGATCCAACATTACAAGGGCTTAATAGAAAAGTTTACATTTCTTCCACATTACAACCAGACTATAAGCAGCCCAGAACTGATAAGTACCATTGTGTTGGTATCCTGTGATCTTTCTGTCTTATTGATTCACCATCCATCAGGTATTACTCCCATTCACATGATCCAGAATAGTGCAGCCCGACTGTTCTACATTCCAGCCAGTGAGAAAAGAAGAAAAAAAGAGGAGGCCCATCCTTTCCATTTAAGGACTCTACTGTTGCCATTGACCAGAAGTTGCCCACATGACCACATCTAGCTGCAAGGAAGCTTAGAATGTGCAGGGTGTCCAGGCAAAGATTTTCTTAATAAGGAAAAAAGAGAGAATGGATTTTGGAGTACCATTAGCAATTTATGCCACAAAACATAGTATACACATTGGAGCTTATAGGACAAGAACAAAAACAAAACCCAGAACAAATAAACAGAAAGCCTTTATCACCACCCTGAAAATTAATTATTGGGTTGGATAATTGTACAGTAACCTAGGCATCAATACCTGACTGCATATATATGTATATATGTATTTAAACTGCCTTTATAATAATTTAGTCTGCAATTTGCCTTTCAGAGACCACAATAAAATGCTTAGGTGCATTACATTTGATACAATGTGTTTAAAAATTTATGTCTGCACCTGTGAGTTTTTTTCCCTCATTAATACTTAATGAGGTATAAAGTACAGAGTAGGCTCAAAATAGCATAGTCTCAAGCCTTTCCAGCACAGCTCCCCTAACTACAGTGAGAGAAATGTGTAATGTACTCTCAAACTGGAAATTTCTTTGAGTCTTCAAGTCTTATCTAAAAGATTAGTAGTATAAATTTTTATTTTATTATTAAAATAATAAATATTTATAATTTTATTTTATTAATAAAATAAAAACATTTGTTTTAAAATAAGAATATTTAAATTACTTATTAATTTTGCCAAATATAAACTTGGTGCTCCAGGAAGATATACAGTATTTTTTCTGTGTCTTTCACACTGATGCATACCTCTTTGGGTACGGATGAAATGGTTGAGAAATTTGGGTAGTTGGGCTTATAAAACTTATGTGATGTATTTTGTTCATATCCAATAGCATCCAGTGATGAATTAAAAGATGTCTGATATGGGTACTGGTGGCAGGCATTTTAAGGGATACCTCCTTCCTTATTTTCTCTGCCCTTCTGTTCTCAGTGGTTGCTTCCTCAGCCCACTGCCTTCACATAACTGATTCTTCATTCTACCAGTCTCCAATCAAATGTCACAGTTTCTGAGAAAGAACTGTCTTGATTATGGCAGACTGATCCCAAGGTGACTGACACCCCATGATCCCTGTCTCCTGGTTACTTACTTTGCTTGAGTTAAATAGTACCTGTGAATTACTTTGAATTCATAGAAAACAGCAAAGGTGATGGGATATCACTCCTATGATTACATGATATGAGACCAGATTTTAGCAGACTGGAGCAAGAGATTCTCCTGGTAGTTTTCAAGTAGTGAGCTGACACACTATGAGAGGGTCACATGGCTAGGCCATGAGAGCGGCATTTAGGAGCTGAGAGCTAGCCCTTTGCCAGCAAGAAAAAAGGGCCTCAGTCCAGAACTGCAAGGAACTGAATTCTTCCAACAACTTGAATGAGCTTGGGTGAGGATGCTGAATTCCAACTGAGAATGCCACCCAGCTCTTGCATTGATTTTAGTCTGGTAAGACTTTGAGTGGAAGTCCTTGCTGTGCCATGCCTGGACTTCTGACTTACAGACACTGTGAGATAGTAAAATGTGTATTATCTAAGGTTCCAAGTTTATAGTAAGTTGTTTCATGGCAATAGAAAAAATGTAGAGGTTAAGAGTTCTTTGCTGCTTAAGGGGGAAAAAAAGCCCTATGTTCCTATATTCTGCATCCTGCCTCCCTTCTTCATGGATGTGGCTGCCAACATTTGGAGCAGCCTTGTCCAAGGATGGGGGAGTGGGAGACATGATCCAGAATCAGGGATATAATCCAGAATTGGGTCTACAAGTCTCAGCTTCTGTTGAGCTTTCTTGTCTGAGCTCATGCTGTGAAACACTGATTTAAAAATTGTAGTTGTGTGAAGATATTTGATTTTGCAAACGCTAGAAACCATCTAAGTTATTAGGAATGGCATGTTAATAAAATTCTATCTGTACAGATAATGTTAGGATAGCTCTTTTAAAACAGTAGACTTAATAATCATTATTATGATTTACCTTAATTGAAAAAACTCCATGAGTTAAGGAAAAAAAAAAAAAGCAAAGCATATTTCTTTTGTTGATTTATTGATTTATTTTATATTTGATTTCCTTTTCCTCAAAAATCCCACCTATTCAAGAGTCCTCTGAAATAACATGTTATCTCTTCTTGTCACGACTATACTTTTCTTCCCTCTTCTTACTTGGGCTGATGTCTTCCATCTGTTTTACCTTAAGACTTTGAAACTCAGAATTCAACATCAGCATCGTCACCTAAAATGTATTAGAAATGTAGAATCTCAGCTCCTAGACCACTCAGATCCTTAATATCAAAATCTATGTTTTTAAAACTATTTACAGTAATTCATGTATACATTAAAGTTTGAAAAGTACTGCTCTAAGCCTCTTCATGGTGTTTTAATAGTATACATTTTTAATTGCAGTTATTTATTTTTTATTTTTTTGAGATGTCTCACTCTGTCACTCAGGCTGGAGTGCAGTGGCACCATTCTAGCTCACTGCAGCCTTGAACTCCTGAGCTCAAGCGATCCTCTCACTTCAGTCTCCACAGTAGCTGGGACTATAGGTGTGACCCACCAAGCCTGGCTCATACAGTTATTTTTGTATTTGCCTCATTTTTTATTATTATATTATAAATTCCCAGTTGTCAGGAGCTTAAGGTTTATTCTTTATTTCTCCTGCAGTGGCTAACATGGTTACCTTACATATAGGGGCATGATAAATTATTTGTTAAATTGAATTGACACAAGGAGGATTTCTTCCTATTTTCTGGAAACAATTTTTATAGTTAGTCTCAAATATCTGTCATTTAGGACATCATTTTTTTGATATAGCAGGAACCTTTATAATGTGCTTACAGACATTAGGCCTTTGCCGGAAGGGGAAAGCTAGTGGCTTAGACAACTCATTATGGTTCAAAAATCTCTAATGATATTTTTATTCAATTCCTAATACTCAAATTGTTCTCTCAGAATGTACAAATGTAGTTTCTAACTCTATTAGTATTCATGCTAATGGATCACATTTATCTATTTCCGTTGACCTTCAATTCAAGAAGAGGATTAAGTGCATTTTGCATGTTTGTCCAAGATACTTTATCCTCTAATGTTTCTCTAGTACATTCATGCATTAAAATGTCTAGAAAAGTGAGCCATCTTTCCTAGATACCTGCTCTTGCCCACTTGCTATGAATTTTTTCACTTCCCTCTGATTTCGTCCTGAAAGTAGTAGACCAAATTAAACTGGCCAGAATTATATGAGAAATGCTGTTTGTATTCTCCATTTTTGATACTTCATGCAGTAATGTAATGCTCCATGGATGACATTCAGCTAGCTTTCTAAAAGGCATACAATCTGTAAAAAAAAAAAAAAAAAAAAAAAATGAAGCAAATGTATGCAAGTTTATTAGAAAGGTAATTGCATTGACAGGTAAGTTCACTCCACATGCTGTTTGTGTGTATGTGTGTGTGCATTTAGAAAAATATGGCTTGTTAATTGATTATTTGGGAGGGGGATTTGTTGATTGTTCATTTGGATTTTAAATAAAAAAAATCTGTTTGTATCCTGAGTCTTGTGGAGACTCTTCAGTTTGCCTTAGTAAGCACGACAGTAAGATATCAGAGTTGTTTCATATAGCAAATTCAAGTACACTATAAAATAGTTTTAAAAATGTGAGTCTGCTGAATCTATTGAAAATGCCCCATTGGAGTGGATTATTTTTTTCTAATTAAATTCATGTGGACCTGATAAATTTAAGACACATACGCAACATTACCCTTTCAAACATGGCTCATGTTTTTATTTTATTGGCAACCAGATTACCTGTAACTGTTCTTAGAATCATCACAATATAAAATTTTCATAATTTTAGAGTTGATGTTTAAGAGAACCTTAGGATCATCTTATTTCATCTTACCATATGCAGGAATTTTCTCTATGGCAATGGTTTTCAGGCATCTTTTTTGAACACCAAATTATCTTTTCTTAATATAAAATCTTACAAATATATAAGAGCTGAATCTTCTGTGCTTTAAGAGAATGATGAAATACAGATTGATTCTCTGTCTCCCCCCTCCTGACCCCACAACTTGGGGTAACTTTTGAAAGAAAGGTAATTTTTCACAAAGTTGGTTGACAAGGCCAGACATCTATTAATTGAAACAATCTCCAAATACATAATTTTAAAAGATGGTTGCTGCTCTGGGTGGAATTCAGTTCCTTGTGCTTATATGACTGAGGTCCCCATTTTCTTGCTTGCTATTGTCTGGGGATTGTACTCAGCTCTTAAACGTAGTCTTCTCTGTAAGTAGTTCACAACATAACTATTTGCTTTCTTCTTGCGGTCCAGCAGAAATGTGTCTAATGCTTCACCTTCTTTAAAAGACTCACTTGCCTAATTAGATCAGGCCCACCCAGGATGATTTCCCTTTAATTAACTCTAACTGTTTAGTAACTAAATTGGAAGTGGTATGTCTTCATAATTGCAGGTTCTACCACACTTCTGGGGCAGGAATTGTATGTGGGTGTGGATCATTGGGGATCACCTTCAAATTCTGCCTACCACATTTTCCTTACAAAAATAAAGTGTTCCTTATAGTCTAATGTCTTGGCTTTGAGCTGTCACTTGTGGTTATTGGGAGATGACAGAATTATGGCTTATTTTAATGTTTGTGGTAGGAGTTTTTTTTTCCTTGATGGTAAAAATTGGTGTCAATAACTTATGTTTGTTACTTTAGGACCAGATTCTTAATCTGCACAATATCATCCATATTTTAAAATGTTATTTTATTTCTAGGAAGCAAGATGAAATAAGAAGTCTTTTTTTTCCTTCCAAGAGTGATTGTAAACACAAATAATATACATCTGGGATCAAGGGTGTATTACTATCATTATAGAGTCATAATGCTAGCTTTCCCCATAATGAAATAGTTTTAATAAAACATATACTATTATGAAGAGTAGAATGAGATCCTTCCCTTTCCCCAAAGAACATATGTAGTTTCATTTAGAAAGAAATTTACGGGAGAGTTTTGAATATCCTTTATATAATTGGTATAGGAATGTAATAAGAAAAAAATAGAAGGTACTAGAAACTTACTAATCTGAGAATGAGAGTTGAAATACCATCTAGTTATTACTTTTATTCTGATAATACATTTTCCCTTTTGCTCCTCCTTTCTTGAATTTTCTCCTGCCCTTCAAGTTTATTTATTTTTTTCTTTTCTTTTTTTTTTTTTTTTTTTAATACAAGACGGAATCTCAATATGTTGCCCAAGCTAGCTTCAAACTTCTGGACTCAAGTGGTCCTCTCCTCTCAGCCTCCTGAGTAACTGGCACTACAGGCTTGAGCCACCACACTCGGTTTCCTTAAGTTTTAAAAATGAAACTGAAGTGTTAATTAAATCTTTTTTATTATAAGAATTTATAAAAGTAATTCAGTTGACCAACAAAGATGATATTTTATAAACTTCGTGTTATCGTTTATTACATATTTAACAATAAAATCTATTGAAAACTCTAGCTGTATCCAGGAAAGAGACTGGGTCAATGACTTGTTTGTGAAAGGCTGGAGAATTGTAGGGACCTATATTCCAGGTCAATACTGACTTCAGGAATGGGAGTGGAAGGAATGATGACACAGTGGTAGTGCTTTAAAAAAGCATTGGTAGGCCAGGGGTGGTGGCTCACACCTGTAATCTGAGTATTTTGGGAGGCCAAGGCGGGCGGATTGCCTGAGCACAGGAGTTCGAGACCAGCCTGGGCAACACAGTGAAACCCTGTCTCTACTAAAATACAAAAAATTAGCCGGGCATGGTGGTGTGTGCCTGTAGTCCCAGCTACCCGGGAGGCTGAGGCAGGAGAATTGCCTGAACCTGGGAGACAAGGTTACCGTGAGCAGAGACAGCACCACTGCACTCCAGCCTGGGCAACAGAGCGAGACTCCGTCTCTTAAAAAAAAAAAAAAAAAAAAGTGTTGTTACCATTTCCTGAGACTAACCCTGATCTGGTCAGGATCTCGACAGGAAACAGATGATATATCGAAACAAGATAATTTAGGAGAGTTTGGAGGAGAACAGGCAGCCTCAGGGGAGGCGACAAGAGATGAGGCAGTGCTCTGGTGTTAGTAACAGAAGGTGGACTGCTATACCACTGGCTATGGTATAAGAAGTGGCTGCCTAATAGGAGCTGTGGCCTTTGGGAGAGGGACAGAGCCCACTGGTGGGACCTGGCAGGGAAGGAATCAGGACAGTAAATATTCTGACCTCATTCCTCTCCTCCCCTTAATGTCCTACTGATACCTCCCATTGCTGTGCTTCATTGGAAGCCTGAGGGCAACGGAGCTCCTGGTTGACGCCCATGAATGTCGGTCTCCCAGGGTACAGGCTAAGTTGAAGATGGGTGAAGGATCAATCAGAAGGAAGAAACTAAGGAACGTCTGGCAGAGATCTGTAATATGCCTTTTGTGAGCCTTTTGGTAGCATCTTTCATCATGCAGAGACCAAAGTGAGTGTTCATTTTAGAGGATAATGTGTTAGCTGGTATGCCTAATTAGATGGTCTCATAATATTCACAAAACTTCCCTAAATTCTAAAAAGGGTTTTTTTTTTTAATTTTTTAATTTTTTTTTGAGACAGTCTCACTCTGTTGCTCAGGCTGGAGTGCAGTGGCACGATCTCGGCTCACGGCAACCTCTGCCTCCTGGGTTCAAGCAATTCTCAAGCGATTGTCCCGAGTAGCTGGGACTACAGGTGCCCGCCACTATGCCCGGCTAATTTTTGTATTTTTAGTAGAGATGGGGTTTCACCATATTGGCCAGACTGGTCACGAACTCCTGACCTTGTGATCCAACTGCCTTGGCCTCCCAAAGTGCTGGGATTACAGGTATGAGTCACCACACCTGGCCAATTTTAACAACTTTTATGCTAGTGCTTCTGCCCCTAAGGACTGTGTCATAACCAGGGAACAAATGCACTTCAAGAAGTTTTGACTTGTTTTCCCCGAACTGACTTTTTCTCCCTTCTCAGTCTTGAAAATTTTAATCACCCTCCAAAACCCAGGTCAAATATAGTTTCCTATATGCAGTTTTTCCTGTTCCTCCCCCATTACCCTCTGGCTGATCTTTATTCCATCTATCCTTTGTATACAATATTTCATTGACCATATGTTTAATTTTCTTATAGTTCCCCTAACCCTGACCATGGTTGCACTCCTCAAGTTTTTGTTTTTATTTAAAACATTTTTTTCCTTACACACTGTTTGACATTTAGTAGGTGCTCCACAGGGCACTGTTGACAAAATGAAATTTTCTGTGGGCCTTGGGTTATCAATAGGCCACCACATACAGCCACCAGCATCAACAGAAATTTCATGAGCACTTTGGAAAGTAGGCACGTGGTTCCTTTTGTCATTTAAAGTACTTCCTTCCCTCACTCCCTCAGTTTTGTGGGGGTAGAGGCTTTCTATTTCCCGGAGAAGGGCTAAAGAAAACTCTGGAGTTTCCAGAAGAATTAATTACAGTTATGCATAGGATTGGACTTTTATAAAAATCCAGAATTTGACTTTTTTTTCTTTATTTTGTCAGCCTATGTGCATTATTTCAATGTAGTTCTTTGAACATCTGCTATTCAATGGAGAGAGTGGCACAGTGTTACAACCCTGTGCATGATACTGGTTTCCTCAATTGAGAGAAGTTTTATCAGTGCTCTGTGTCCTTAAATGAACCATGAGATAAAAGGTAGGAGGCACTAGAGTGGAAGTCAGAGGAAGATGGCACAATAGCTCATCATCCTATTTTCCTGCTTTCTTTTCTGGTTTGCCACTACAGAACTGTCCTTGAGAGAAATAAATCTTTATTTTTCCAAGGGGTGTTGTAAACCAGAGACTGAGTAGTGTAGTCTAGAATTGCAGCCAGAAGCATTAGCTATGTATGCTGTATATTAGGGATTTTAATTGATACTGTATATATTTATGAATATCCGTTTATTAAGAATAAACTTCATAAAGTTTATGAGTCCAGTGGACCACACAGAGATGACACAGTAGAATACAGAGCTAATTATATAGATTAGGATAAGATTTCTGGATTGCTTTCAACAGCTGTTCATCATTAAATGGATTAAAAACAGGTTCTTTTCTTCATCTTTTTCATTCATAACACTGTCTACTCCCTAGTCCCTGGAACACATTACTGTGCTTTATTGCCTTTAGGCTTTTCACTCAATTAATAATCTCTCTAATGGAGTTACTGAGGTGTGTTTCTTCCTTGAATGTCTTGAAGAAATACCTTTCTTCTCATCACCCATCATTGTAATTAAAGATCCATTTGAGGGAGAGGAATTTCTTTTTATGGACTTGAGTTATTTATTATTTATGCAGTGCCTGATCTCTTAGGAAATAGTTCAGCAAGTCCACAAATGGCCTAACAAGTTCTTATGGTGTGTCAGAAACTCATTTCTAGAACAGAAGGTGGAGAGTTAAAGTAGGACAGATGCTTCCTTATTGTGGTATCTACTAACTGGAATGAACTAGAGGAGGATTTAAAAAGGGACCAGAAACCCCAGGGGCTCAGTTGTGATGACAAAATGATAGCTGTCCTGATTCTAGGGAAATGGAAGGAAGGAATTTAGTAAGATATAATTAACATCAAGAAATGAAATTGAACACCAGTAAGTAGCATCCAACATAATGATCATCCAAAACACCAACAAATGAGATAAAGAAAGGCAAAAGACCTGTACAGAGGACAGATTTATTGGTGTTCTGTAGGAAGGACAAAGGTGTTACCAAGGTGCCAAGTGGGCTAGTTACGGATAAGTGTAGTAAAAGATAGGTGTAAGTAAAAGAACTACACAAAGTGGGAATCAGGTCAGATTATTGAATAAATTGGAGAACTACCACAATCTTGTGGGGATGAGATCAGAATAACTCAAGCCAAAGAGGAGAGACAGTTTACAAAGACATTTAGGTAATGGAAAAATTTGTCACATGTATGAAACCCTTGATTAAGGACAATAGTACTTTCTAATAGGACAACAAATCAGCAATGGCTAGTGGCAAAAGGAAGACATGTTTTTTTGTTATTCCTCTTCTTTTTGTAGGGAGAAATAACTTGACCAATAAATGAGCAAAAGAAAAGCTTATCCCTTGTGATGTTTTTAGTAAAATGGGGAACAGAGGAATAGAAGGGGTGGGAATGTAAGAGAGAGTCTGAAAAGTACTACAAAAACCACATGCATTTAAAAATTTAAGCTTGATGATTTGCATCATTGGACTCAGATTATTCAGTGATGTTGGTGCTAGTCTTATAATTTTGGAAAAAAAAGTATGAGTTCCGGCACACATAAGTTATAAACTATAAGATAGACTTAATTATTTTCCTTAGGTCAGCATTCCTTCAGTAGCTCATCTGTCAACGTTCTGGTCACTAGCATTTAATTCAATTTAATTCAGTATAAGGACAAATTGTACCATAACAATTTAATCCCCAGCTTTAAACAGACTTGTTACTCAGGACCTTAGTTATATTCCTTTCTTGAATGAAATTTCCTTACTGGTTATATATGTCTATAGAAAAAATGATAATAATATTAAATAATAAAAATTCTTATTTTGGCTCCTGTTGTACCCTATACTGATAAAAGTAGAAGGATGATTGGGACTTGACTATTTATTACTATGAAAAGGCTGATTTTGGGATTATGACTTTTTATGAGTGGAGGTGTAAAGATACCCAGATTTATTATCTTTGCGTAACAATATATGTATATATATGCATACATGTATGCAGGAAAGTTCATTGTTGCATTACACTTCTATTGATGATGTAGGAGTTCTATATTTAATTTTCTTTGGGACTGAAGGTATCCAAAGGGTAATTTTAAAAATATAGCAATAGTTTGGGGAGCCAGAGTAAATCATGCATTTTTTAATACGTTGGAAGGCCCAAGCTGAGATGTTAGGGTGCCTCATGAGGGAAATAACTTAGAGAATTTGCAGGTGGTATTGTAACAACACTTTACAGCTACGTAGGCTGTCATTGTCACATATTAGCTCATTTGTTCAAGATTCTATCGTGTGGATATGGCAATAATATTATATTTAATAGATATTTAATAGACAAGGAAATCAAGGCTGAGAGAGTGACCTGCCAAAGGTCACAGCTAGTATGTATTAAGACCTGTGAATGAACTGAGTTTTCACTCTGTTTACAAGCTAGCAAGCTAACCCATTACTGTATCATAAATAGTGGCAGAAGACACAAAACTCCCGATTGGAGACTAAGGACTTTTATTACTTGTGGTATAATAAGTAATGTGAGCTTCATGTTGATTTGACCTGATTCTCCATTCCCTCTCAATCCATTGGGGGCAGTGCTGATACACCTATTATATGGGTGCTGTGCAAGCAGGTGGGCATTGAGAAACATTGAGCTTATGGATTAATCACTTTTATAGTAAGCAGAAGCAAGCCAGGTCTGTCGTGAAGACATTACCATATCCTTAAAGTTTGCTTGTTTCCAACACAACCTTGAGAAATGATCCATAAAGAGAGCAGTCTGGGTCTTGCATTCTTGGCATACCCAGCAAGAATGTGCAGGAACTCTAAGGTTGTGGTGAATTGCCTCTTAATAGCAGTATGAGACAGAACTAATGTATAAACTCAGTTTTGCTAAGTTTCATGACTGAAACTCAAGTTGAAAAGGTTAAGCCTTTCTCCCAAAATACTTTATTTAAAAATTTTTGTTTTATTTAGGACATCTCAAAACATGTCCTCTTGGCTTATTTAAATATATTCAATCACTAAAACCAGTTTTGGTTATTACAAAGGCAAAGAAGAGAAGGCAGGGCCCACTTTTAAGACATTTCCTCTATTTCATCTCAGAATCTCCCCTAATTTTCACTAGTTCCTTCCACAGCAATGAGCCCATGATAATGTTTTCATAAATGAAGTAGTCCCTTGCCCTGTGTCCACAGCAACATTTGTTATACAATAGGAATCATGAAGAAATAAGGAACAAACAGTAAGAAGTACAGGTGGATAGTGTATGGCAGGGGAAAAAAGTAGTTTATTTCAACCTTTTAAAACCCAGCATAGAGAAACTTTGATTTGATTTTCTTGAAGGATTAATTAAAATAGAATTTAAACTTGGAATTAGTAAAGCCAGGCTCCTTGTTGATTAGAAAATCGACATATAGCATGGTTAAATGCTTGTTCAAGAACAAGTTTCTAGTGACAGAATAAAGTGATATTAAATTATTGTAATTATCATATATCTTGCATTAAAATACTCTTTTCTTACCTAATGTAGTTTATAGGGGTAAGTCAGTAAATATTTGTGGATTACTTTGCTTTAGGAATGAATAAGATATATTCTCTGTCTTCAAAGAATCATTTGCTAATGGAGAAATAAGAATTCAATTTTTATCCATAATTGTTTTTCTTTAAGAAGCAGTTTTAAATACATCTAGTTGTAGAACAATATATTTTTAAAAATCTACTTGGCTTTATTATTTCTTAATGTTAGTCAGTTTGATTAACATTAGTTAATCCAAACATTAATGCTGATTATTTCCTAGTGTGGGATTAGATGTATGTGTTTAATGATCTTATTTTTTACATAAAAATACTGAGAAAGAAGATATTTCAAAATATCCAAAGTTGTAAATGTTATATTTCCAATTTTCTCTTTTACAGAAGGATAGGTATATTTTGTCTATATAGAACTTGAAGTAATTGTTTTGAAATTGAGGTTTGTAGCTAGGTTTCAAACTCATCAATTACAAAGCAGGTGAATTGACTTGGGTTGGGTGTTCCTGTGAGAATTACTGACTTGAGTACTAATTTAGGGATTTGGAGATTTTAAAATATTAATTTTTGAAGAGGAATTAAAAAGGTGAACCTGTCCTTAGTCTTTGAAGTATAGTTAGCTTCCAATCAATCTGCATGTGTGGGACACTATCCCCTCCTAGGTACGTCTTTCTCAGACCTGTTGGAAAATTGCCATTGCTTGGATCCAGTGGAAAAGTTTCCACCCATCTTGTTGGCTTTTAAAGCCACTCTCTCTCCTCTACCCATGCAAATGGATGAAATTGGGCATCATCCGTGTTTCAAACAGTATCCTCCTTGCCATTAGCGAGAATAATAACTAGATGAGTAGAGATTAAGAGAATAAGTTAAAGACATTCTGAGTGACATTAGATTCTAAAATTGGCTATCATATCTGCAATTAAAATGGCACCTTGTTTTTCTCTTTGTTATGTTGAAATGAAATTTAAAGTATCTTAATAGCCAAATAAGTTAGCTTGTGGTTATAATCATTTACCTAAAATTAATGGCACACTGATATTAAGTAGTAGCCCAGTACTCGTTTTCATTAGAGAGCTGGGTTTATTATTTTTGTCTTTTTTATTATGTGGGATTTGTTAAGTTTCACAGAGTACTATAGCAACCGTAAAGCTGGTAGAAAAAGCAGAGACCTGGAGTTAATGAGGTAGCTTTCAGGAGAGAGAACAGCCTGAGCGCAGACAGGACTTTATGTTGAAATGCAGAGTTTGTGTGAGCTCCCAAAACGAGATATCAAAAGAAAAATGTTCAGGCAGGTAAAGGAGTTGGGAATTGAAAGGGTGGAAAGACTGTCTAGGAAAAGGGAATAATGTAGTTGGAGGCATAGAAATAAGAGAGAGCATAACTGGTAGTGAAGCTGCTTAAAATAAACCATCACCATGGCTACCAGTGAAAATCCTTTAATGCAAAGATGTAGCATGGCAAAGCAGAGGGATTTAGAGATGTACTGAAGGGTTTTATGCAGGGTAGTGAGCTGACCAACTTCCTGTTTTACAAATTACTCGTATTACAGTGTGTGGAACAGGTTAGTGAGGGCAAGAGTTGACACAGGAAGACTGGTTAGAAGACTTTTGCAATATTCTAAGTAAGAGATAATGATGGCCTTCATTAGGGTGGTGTTGATGGGGGAGGAAATAACTTGGTGGGCTGATGTATTTCAGAGAGAATAGCTCTTAGATTAGATAGGTGGAATAGGGAAGAGGGAGGAATTGACATGGCATTGAGGTTGTTTCTGACTCTCCTATTTCTGGCGTGGCAACAATCAAGATGGTGATTTTTCCTAAAGAGGCTTGGGGTTTTTGCTGTGTTTTCCTCCACATGACTAAATATAGTGTGGTAGGAGAAGAGGAGTTTGGAAACAAAAAATTATTAATTTAGAGAGCACCACTCATCTAGGTTATGTGGAACCAGAAAGCCAAAGCTGCTACTACCATGGGCTGTTTTTATAGTCTATGTGCATAGCTACAAGAAATTACAAGAAATTCTTTGTTTTATTTGCTATAATAATATTTAATATGTATTACAGTACACAAATATTATTTCCATCTTTCCCTTTTCTAAAATACAGTATCTACAGTTAAGTATTATTGAATCTAAAAGGAATCTTGGAAATTATGGTTTTCCTCCACAGTAGAGGAAACTGGTGCCTTGAGAGAAGACCACATGATATCTATGGAGTGACAAGTAGTAAAACTCGGATCTGCTACTGGCCACTCCATTGCTCTTGCCTCATTACCTGGACAGCTCCACATTGATTAGTACATTCCATTACAGCTAACAAACAAAGCTGAAGAGTTTATTAAAGAAAAATACCAGTATCATAGAGGAGAAAAAATAGTTGCATATTCTTTACTTAACATATTATTTACATAAGATATTTTTGAGGCATACAAAATTCTATTTTAGAAAACCAGGTTTGCAGAAATTCAATCCTTTCTGTCTATTGTCATTCCTGTTCTTCCTATTTTCCTTTTTAGTTTGATGAACTGTAAAGAGTTAGACTTAGGGGATCTGAACTTGGGTTTGGCTTTATCTCTAATAAATAGATGAACTTGTTTTACCTGTATTTTACCTCTATTGACCTGAGGTTTTTTTTTTTTTTTT
>NW_016823697.1:211199-214372 GCF_001698545.2 Rhinopithecus bieti
TTTTGGGAAATGGATTCTCACTCTATCGTCCAGGCTGGAGTGCAGTGGTGCTATCTTGGTGGCTCACTGCAACCTTTGCCTCCTGGGTTCAAGCGATTCTTCTGCCTCAGCCTCTCGAGTAGCTGGGATTACCAGCTGCATCACCATGTTGGGCTAATTTTTGTATTTTTAGCAGAGACCGGGTTTCACCGTGTCGGCCAGGCTGGTCTGAAACTCCTGCATCTCAAGCAATCGGCCTCCCAAAGTCCTGGGATTATAGGCGTGTCACCGTACCTGGCCTCATTTTATATTTTTAATCTGTGTTTGTCTTGCCTTTCTTCCTTAAACTGCTTCTCTTTCACCATGGCAAGTAGGGAATCTCTTTAAAAACTTAGGTACAGTAAGTGAGTGGTATATATTCCAGAATATTCTGTCCTGTTTATAGAGCCTACAGAATAGGACTAGATTTTGGTTTGTTCTGTTATGAACATATCTTCATATTTACTTTTCTTCTTTGAAAATAGGTTTTGAAATTTGAGAGAGAAGACAGACAGGAAGGTATTGTATTCAAGTGGATGCGCGAGGATGTGGTGTGGGTGTAGTGCAGTGATCCTCCAAGTGGAGGAAAGGCAACTCATAATAATTCACTGTTTTGGAGAGAAGATATTAGAACTTTCATTTATATTTATTTCTAATTTATTTCTTTTTAAAATTCTGCTTTTATATATACAATCAACTCTCCATATTCAGGGGTTCCACAACTACAGATTCAACTGACTGTGGATTGAAAATATTCAGAAAAAATAATGGATTGTTACATGTGTACTGGACATGTGCAGACTTTCTTTTCTTGTTATTCTCTAAATAATGCAGTATAACAACTATTTATATAGCTTAACATTGTATTAGTATTATAAGTGATCTGGAGATGATTTAAAGTATACAGAAGAATAAGTGTGTAAGTTATATGCAAATACTGCATCATTTTATGTCAGGGACTTGAACATCTGTGGATTTTGTTATCCATGGGGAGTTGTGAAACCAATCTTTCATGGAAACTGAGAGATGACAGTATTTCAGTATATGACAAATCAATATGGTAGAACATGAATATTATTTATAAATGAATATATATATGTTGTGGGAATATGCTTAAACATGTTACTGTGACAGAACATAATCGTCAAATAGGTTCAGAAACCACTGGTGAAGAGTTAGCAAAAAAGACGAGTCAAGAGCATCAAGACGTTAAGATAAATAAATGTCCTTGCTTTTTTATTTTTCCATACTATTACCACTGGAAATAAAGAGAAAAAAAATCTAAAACAATAATAATAGCAAATAGCACTTTGGTAGCAGAATTTATTGGATTGAGTATCTACCTCTTACAGAGTAGAGGAAAAGTATCCACTTGAATAAGTATCTAATTTTAAGATCGATTTTACTCTTGTTCATGATTTTGGGGGATTGTTAAGTAACTCATTGAAATTAAGAAAGTCATCTCATATACTGAAATTGATTCATTATAATTCAATTTATTTAAACTTTTCAACTGAATAAGCATTAGGTAATTACATTAGAGTTTTAAAAAAGATTTGGCCAAGAATTTTTAAGTCCTATTTTTTGAGAGGTTTTTTTTTTTTGCATGTATTTTATTTTTTTCTTTTCTGATTATTTCTCACAGAATAAGACCACAGCTTGCCAAAGAGAAGATTGAAGGATGCCATATTTGTACATCTGTCACACCGGGAGAGCCTCAGGTCTTCCTAGGGAAAGATAAGGCTTTTACTTTTGACTATGTATTTGACATTGACTCCCAGCAAGAGCAGATCTACATTCAATGTATAGAAAAACTAATTGAAGGTTGCTTCGAAGGATACAATGCTACAGTTTTTGCTTATGGACAAGTAAGTGCCATATTATTTTCATAGGAGTTGAAACTTGTCAGAAATGTTAATTCAGTTGCACTTTCATTTTTGTTTCTGAAGGTTATGTTAAGGTTGAACACTAATCTTTCTCTGTTCTTTTGTTTAGACTGGAGCTGGTAAAACATACACAATGGGAACAGGCTTTGATGTTAACATTGTTGAGGAAGAACAGGGTATTATTTCTCGAGCTGTTAAACATCTTTTTAAGAGTATTGAAGAAAAAAAACACATAGCAATTAAAATGGGCTTCCTCCTCCAGATTTTAAAGTGAATGCCCAATTCTTAGAGGTAATAATCCAATTTTGGCATTAATTTCTTTTAAAGTTTGTTTTATAGATCGTAAGTGTTCATGATTTTATACTGTTGGCTTCTAGTACAGTGCTTTGAAGATAGTACTCAATAAATGTTGTTTGAGTAAATTAACATTAGATAATAGAAATAAGTTTTCCTTACTTGTAGGAAGTGATGTTTGAGTTTAAGATTATAAACACTTGACCAGTGTCCATAGAATAAAATAACAATTAATATTGCTTATTTAAGAACCACCCCCCCCCCCTTTTTTTTTTGGAGATAGAGTCTCATTCTGTCACCCAGGCTGGAGTGTAATGGCACTATTTCGGCTTACTGCAGCCTCTGCCCCTGGGTTCAAGCGATTCTTGTGCCTCAGCCTCCTGAGTAGCTGGGACTACAGGCGTGCGCCACCACACTCGGCCAAAGTTTTGTAATTTTAGTAGAGATGGGGTTTCGCCATGTTGCTCAGGCTGGTCTTGAACTCCTGGCCTCAAGCAATTCACCTGCCTCTGCCTCCCAAAGTGCTGGGATTACAGGTGTGAGTACTTATTTTTATCAATAGATAAATGTTAATTACTGTTGTAATTTAGACAGGCTTACAAAGTGGTAGGAACTTAATGACTAAGGCCAAAAGTAGGGGAAGTATGTGAGAAATCATAGGTCTCAGATTGTAGCACTTATCTGGCTGAAGAAATTATTATCCTTGCGTAGGTAGACAGATATTTTGATATAATGTCCAAAGGTGGTGGTGGCTTTGGATTAATTCAGGCTGTCTAGTGTGATAGAAGGTAAGTAACACTAAGAGGACATCTAGGATTTGAGCCAGTATTGCACTTTGGTGGACAGTGGCATAATTCTGGGTTCTTTGTGCAAAGAGAATTTAGTCTAAATTACCTGATCCGCGAGCTAATCATTTTCATCATTGATGAAACATTTTACTCAGCATTGTGTAGCACAAAATAGAAAATTAATATC
>NW_016823697.1:214870-223106 GCF_001698545.2 Rhinopithecus bieti
TTTTTTTTTTTTTTTTTTTTTCTGCTGGTTTTAATGGACATTCTTATTTAGTAAAAACCAAAGAGAATATAACTGTGTGTTCCCAAGGAAAGTAAATGATGATAAAAGAAGAAAAGAAACAGTGTTATTCCATCTTCCCTTTCACCCTCTAAAATGATGTTAGGCATTGTAACTTTAAAACATATTGATAGAAAAACAGGTGTGTGTATCCTCTTTTAAGGAGGTATCTGGGTTTCTTCAGCCTCTATTGGTACAGGAACACTAATACTGTTGCTGACCTTGCAAACATGCTAAGTGTTAATTTTTCAACTCGTTAACAAAGGTTTCAGGTCAATAGGAAATATGTTTTTAGCTGAAGTAGTAAAATTCTTTAAATATTCTGAAGCTTAAGATTTGTCTACATTTGGCACATGTTTCTAAGGTTTGCTTGTATTTGTAAATATTTAATTATCTCTTGCAAAGGATTATTAGATCATTTTAGCTAGTTCTCAACCCATTAGTCATGATTAAGTCACTTACTGTTTTTACTCTTGTAAATAAATCTGGCATTTGCTTATAATTGTTGTAATAATAGCCTCATTCATTTTTATGTGTTATTTTGAAAAAATATGTGTCAGTTTGAAGTACTTTAAAAATCTGTATGAAGGAAAACATTATGTAATATGTTGTTATGACAACTACCCAGACAATTTCTGCTAAAATGAGATTTCTAATATTTTTTTGATAGCTCTATAATGAAGAGGTCCTTGACTTATTTGATACCACTCGTGATATTGATGCAAAAAATAAAAAATCAAGTATAAGAATTCATGAAGATTCAACTGGAGGAATTTATACTGTGGGCGTTACAACACGTACTGTGAATACAGAATCAGAGGTAATATTTATATTGTAGTTATAACAGAGCATAGCTGGCTTTGTTTAAATAGTGAGCTTTGCTGGTAGTCTGCTTAAGATCAAGATATGAAATTTATATCCTGAAGCATGACATGGAATTAAAATCTTGTCTTCTTTCCTCACATTTTAAAAATCAGAATATTAGTATAAAAATATCAGGGTTATGATAAAGTCAGCATATTTGTCATAGCATCAAAAGAATCTAAGAAAATTTATGAATAGCTTTCATTCACAGCTAGAGAAAGAGGGTTAGACAATTGATGGTGAAGAATGAGACCACAATACTTTTGTACTTTTTGCTTTAACCTATGTAGAACTGTATCATGGCTCCTAGAGGGAGATTGTTGAGAAAGATTACAGAAAATAGTTTTAACAGAAGATAGAGAAGAGCCTGAATAATTCAAGTTATTGCTCAGTTTGTACCAGAGTGTTCTACTGTAACAGTTTTGGAATGGAAGCTGCAAATGTCAGCAAATGGCAAACAATGGAATCTCAGTGTTTTCTTCTATTTAAAAAATAATACACTATTATACTGAGAAGTTCATCTCAAAAAGTGCCTGTAACTAAACTAGTAATGTGAAATTCCACATCTTTTATATCCCTTAACATGGTGGGTTTTAGCCATTACCTCAGACTTTAGATTGTATAGTATCTTGTTTATTGTTCAAGTAAAGTCCTTTGTTTCTTCCCCTTTTTCAGATGATGCAGTGTTTGAAGTTGGGTGCTTTATCCCGGACAACTGCCAGTACCCAGATGAATGTTCAGAGCTCTCGTTCACATGCCATTTTTACCATTCATGTGTGTCAAACCAGAGTGTGTCCCCAAATTGATGCTGTGAGTTATCAATTCTAATTTCTTAAACTTTCAATTTTTATCTCCCTAAAACCACATGAATTCTGTGAGAATATATTTGAGCCAAATTCAGTTAATTTAGTCATTCCTTTTTCTGATTTCCTCTTCTGATCCTAGTTAAGTTGAAGCTGGTCAGCCATGTAAGATTTTGAAATAAAAAATTATATATATGTCTGAAAAAACAAAAAGGATGCTGTGGCCATGTGTTGGATGTCATCACCTGAGACCCTTTGCTTTTGAGGATTATATGCTGTAGTTTTCCCTTCATTAGCATAAGCAAAGCCTCAGTTGATAATAGTTGAGTTCTGAACATCCAGGCTTTTTCTGCCTTTAAATTTCTAATTGCCAGCAGACATTTTTTGAATATATTATTTATTTGGCTTTCTGCCTATTTATTTGGTTGTGCCTATATGTGTATGTGGGATGAGCTCAAGGTAGAGTAGGAGGATATTTAATGTTACATTAATAAAATATATTCAATTATTTTTCTTAATTTCAGGACAGTGCAACTGATAATAAAATTATTTCTGAATCAGCACAGATGAATGAATTTGAAACCCTGACTGCAAAGTTCCATTTTGTTGATCTCGCAGGGTCAGAAAGATTGAAGCGTACTGGAGCTACAGGCGAGAGGGCAAAAGAAGGCATTTCTATCAACTGTGGACTTGTAAGATTAAGGCTTTGTGCTGAGAATATATCAGAGCTTTTCTATTTTCCTTTTGTCTTTTGTAATTTATAATATCCATATGGAAATCCTTCAGACACTGAACTGAGAAATGAAAATTATAGAACAGTTATTAGTAATGCACTGAATCTCTGATCTCCTCACGCTTTTTTCTCTTTTTTATATTACAGATTTTCTTCATGTGTATAAATTTAGTTGTACTAAAATTTGTATGTGCATAAAATTATAGATATACAAATTATTTGAAAAATTCTTTCCACATTTAACAATATATTGTCAAAATCAATTTATTTATTTATTTTTATCTTTTTTTTTTTTTAAATAGGGTCTTACGGTGTCACCTACTCTGGAGTACAGTGGTACGGTCACGGCTCACTGTAGCCTTGACCTCACGGGCTCAATTGATCTTCCCACTTCAGTTTCCCTAGTAGCTGGGACCACAGGCCAGCACCACCACACCCAGATAATTTTTGTATTTTTTGTAGAGATGGGGTTTTGCCACATTGCCCAGGCTGGTCTCAAACTTCTGGGCTCATGCGGTTCACTCACCTCAGCCTCGCAAAGGGCTGGGATTACAGGCATGAGCCACTGCGCTTGGCCCAAGATTTAATATTAAGCTATTTCATGGGTGAAGACCTTCAAAGTAGCCTTTTGATAATATTTTATGACAGTCATTTTACTGACTTTGGAAATTATAATTGTTTTTGGTAATGATTTTTTAAAAGTGATACTTTTACTAGGTTATATTGAAAATTAACTTTAATACCATGCCACTTAATGGCATTTTGATTGGAAAAGTTGTGATTTAGTTAGCATAAAGCTTCATTATATGGAAGGAAATATTTTAGAGCAAAGTTTTGTGCATTAAATGTTCTTATTATCTTCATTACAAAACTGGAAATTTGTGCCTGCACAAATGTAATGACATCCCTAAATTTCTGTGACGCCAGTAGCATCAGAGTTGTAACTACCCAATGGATTCTTTTTGCCCGCTGCCCAGATAGAGCTGATTTATCAAGGTGGGGGAATTGCGATAGAGAAAAGTTTAACGCACACAGAGCCAGCTAAATGGAAGACTGGAGTTTTATTACTCAAATTAGTCTCTCCAAAAATTCAGAGACTGCGGTTTTTAAAGTATAATTTGGTGAATGAGGGGACTAAGAGAGTGGGGAGTGGAGGTGAAATCATAGGGTGTCTCAGTGGGTTCTTCTTGCTGTCTTCTGTTCCTAGGTGGGATTACAGAACTGGTTGAGCTAGATTACCAGTCTGCATGGTGCCAGCTGGTGCATCAGAATGCAGGGTCTGAAAAAATATCCAAACACCAATCTTAGGTTTTACAATAGTGATCTTATCCATAGGAGCAATTGGGGAGGTTAGGAATCTCGTGGCCTCTGGCTGCATGACTCTTAAATCATAATTTCTAATAATCTTGTGGCCAATTTGTTAGTTTTACAAAGGCTTGCTGGTCCCCAGGGAACAAGAAGGGTTGTTTCAGGAAAAGGCTGTTATCATCTTTTCAAAATTCTTTAAACTATAAACTAAATTCCTCCTTTAGTTAGCTCAGCATAGGAAGGAACAAGGGCAGTTTAGAGATTAAAGGCAAGATGGAGTGGATTAGGTCGGATCTTCCTCACTGTCATGCTTTTCTCACTGATACGAATTTTGCAAAGGCAGTTTCAGAGTGTGTGGTGTCTGCTTTCCTCCCATTAATCACCCCCCAATATTTGCTTCTATATGATTATGACCCTTCTGTGGGGAAATGATCAACCAAGGCTGATTAGAAAGAGCCAGACCTTCCAACTCCAATACTCATCTTGATGGTCCAACCATGTGGATGAATGTTGTGTAAAACGGCATGCCTGGATTCTGGACTTTGTGTATTGTTTTGCGTTTCTTAGGAGATACAGTCATGGTGGTATTTACATTTATGTTGTCAGGAAAAGACAAAAACCACTGCTTTGTTTTCCTCTTTAGGCTCTTGAAGCATGTTGAGACCTATCTAGTAGAGTTTCAGTATTACCATTGCTTATGACAGTAGCCGCTCTGGAAAGGGGGAATGATGACAAAGTGTGATCCTGTTGCCACTCCCTGCATGGTCTGTTTTTCCTAATAAAGTCATGGTTACATATATATTAGTACTATATATAATACCTTATGTGTATATTAGTACTATAGTACTAAGTACTAATTCTTTGAAATAGAAATAAGATTGACAACTTTAGTTATCCCTAGAATTATCAAAGCATCAGGTTATGTCCCCAGAAAATTGTCCATTCATGTTACAAATTCTTCTCTTCAACTCAATGAAAAATAAAATGTTTAGTTAGTTTAACAGTTTGATGTGAATTTTCATTTTGCAATACAGTTCCCATGGAAAAAGAAAACCTTCTTTAATCACAGCAAAAAAATCAGTATTATTTCTCTGAACAAGGTATTCCTATGCAAGTATATCTATCCTTAGAAATACAATAAGATGGGCTGGGTGCGGTGGCTCACTCCTATTATCCCAGCACTTTGGGAGGCCAAGGTGGGTGGATCACCTGAGGTCAGGAGTTTGAGACCAGCCTGACCAACATGGGAAAACCCCATCTCTACTGAAAATACAAAAATCAGCTAGGCGTGGTGGTGTGTGCCTGTAGTCCCAGCTACTTGGGAGGTTGAGGCAGGAGAATAGCTTGAACCTGGGAGGTGGATGTTGCAGTGAGCTGGGATCACAACACTGCACTCCAGCCTGGGCAACAGAGTGAGACCCCGCCTCAATAAATAAATAAATAAATAAATACAATAATATATGTGTTAGCATCCAATTATTTAAAAACTAGTCAAATTACAGAACTCTGTAGTCACTCCTCCTGCGACCCTGCTGTTTTTCCTACTGTCACTGAATTATCACCTACAAGATAAACATTATCCAAAATGTTGCTCACACTAGCCATCAGTAATGCAAACATCTATAACCATGATTACAAATGTAAAACAAAACCAAACACAAATATTCTTAATTATATTATGTCTCTATATTATTCTCTGTAAGCTTTCTTTATTTAAAAATGTTATAATTAATAAATTTGTATCATTTTGCTGTCTTTCGTTCTCTTTCTTTTAGTTGGCGCTTGGCAATGTAATTAGTGCCTTGGGAGACAAGAGCAAGAGGGCCACACATGTCCCCTACAGAGATTCCAAGCTAACAAGACTACTACAGGATTCCCTTGGGGGTAATAGGTATGCGTAGATGATTATCCTTTACTCAGCGTTTTGATTATTCATTATTAAGTAAGCTTGTAAGGTGATTTATAAGAACTACTTTTATTATAAAGCAAACTAATAGGATGAGGAACTAATCCTTATACTGTTAAGAATCTGAAATGTGTGAATAATTTTGTATATTATTTCACATAATCCTTCTAGCATCCCTTGAGGTGTAGGTATTATTATTCTATTTTCTAGATAAGGAAAATGAAATCTAGAGAGGTTAAGTAATTTATTCAAGGTCACTTAGCTTATATATGAAGTCAATAGTATGTAGACTTTCTTATCATAGCTTCTGCTTTAAGTACTTAGCACAGAGTAGATACCTAATACAATTTTGTTGAAAAAGTAAATACTGTTTTCTAAGTAATTACAAGGTAATTTAAATATTATTGGTACTTCTTTTTTTTTTTACAAAATCTTCTAAAATTCAAATTTTTTCTATATGTAGAAAATCTTCTTAATGTCCACTGAATGAAATACAGAGTGTTGTCTGGTTTTTAACTTTGCCAGTATCACTGACATTCTTCTTTCTCATACCTTGCATCATTCTGATATGTTTTTTCAACTCTTTTTTTTGTGGGGGGAGTGGGTAATATTTTCCCTTCTGTAAACATGTTGGCTTTACAAATGGAAACATTTTTGGCATTTAAATTCAATCATAGCACAATTCAACAAGTTACCAACAACCACAGTGAATCTATTTTACAGTGTTTGCAATAATGTAACATCATATTTACTGAAAAGATTATTAGATGCTATACAAGAAATCTAGTATTTAAACTTACAAGGTTTCTTTTTGAACAACTGTGTTAGTTCGTTCTTGCACTGCCATAAAGACCTGAGACTGGGTAATTTATACAGAAAAGAGGTTTAATTGGCTCACAGTTCTATAGGCTCTACAGAAAGCATGATTCTGGCATCTGCTTGGCTTCTAGGGAGGCCACAGGAAACTTACAGTCATGGTAGAAGGCAAAGGGAGAGTGATCACTTCACAGGACTGGAGCAGGAGGAAGAAGAGGGAGGTGCCACACACTTTTAAACAACCAGATCCTCTGAGAACTCTATCATGAGAATAGTTCCAAGAGGGAAATTTGCCCCAACCTCTAATCACCTCCTGCAAGGCCTCACCTCCAACATTGGGGATTATAATTTGACATGAGATTTGTGCAAGGGCACAGATCCACACTGTATCAACAACTATTATCCAAATAATTTTGGATAGTATTAAATCCTTTTAAGTTTATAATCCATTTGGTTTAGGAATAAAGTTCTGTTTTGGCTTGCCGTGGTGGCTCACACCTGTAATCCCAGCACTTTGGGAGGCCGAGGCTGATAGATCACGAGGTCAGGATATCGAGACCATCCTACCCAACACGGTGAAACCCTGTCTCTACTAAAAATACAAAAAATTAACCGGGCATAGTGGTGGGCGCCTGTAGTCCCAGCTACTAGGGAGACTGAGTCAGGAGAATGGCATGAATCCAGGAGGCGGAGCTTGCAGAGAGCCGAGATGGCACCACTGCACTCCAGCCTGGGCGACAGAGCAAGACTCCGTCTCAAAGAAAAAAGAAATAAAGTTCTGTTTTGTAGAATACAACATTGTCATTTTAATGTTTCTTCTTTTTATGTAATATTGGCATTTGTCTTAACTCATGTCTCTTCCAGCACATCCTATGTATGAATGCAGTTTTCTTTCCACTATAATGTATTTCTTGCTTGTGTTCTACATTTTCAGTTTAATTTTCAGTATCAAGAGGGGTCTTATTATAACAGAATAAAAATTTTCATTTTTTCAGCCAAGTGTTAATTTTTTCAGGTTTTCTAAATTGTCGCTTTTTCCTATATTTATTTCTTAACTATAAAACAAAGCAGAGATGATAAATGTCCTCCCCTTACAAGTTTAACTCTTGGAAACTTCAATACTTTTGAAAGTTTGCTTGCCTTGCAAGTGGTCTAAAATCTTTTCACTGTGAGTCTTGAATTTCTGTTGAGTTTTAGGTACAGCTAAATAGTCTCATGTTCCTCACCCATTTCCTTAATGGGTAGTAATCTCTCAAAGGAGATGACCCCTTCTAATTCCTTTCTTCGTGTGCCTCAATTTTTGCTTAAATTTTAGGATTGCGTTCCTAGTGCAAAAGCACTGTACTTTGTGTAAGCCTTGGAGAGCAAAATATCTTCATTTTTTGAAGTTTATACAAATTAATCTTAAAAGAAAATTAGATATTTTTTAAAATAAGCCCCATATGTTTATGTGCATAATTTAGTGTCTTTTAAAAAAGTTGAGCTGGCTTTTTTACGTTTACAGTGTTTAATAGACATCATAACCAGTTTATGGCAAAAATTCTGGAAAATACAGGGAAGTATAAAGCATGAATAAAAATCAGTTATATTTCTGGCTGGGCACAGTGGCTCACAGCTGTAATCCCAGTACTTTGAGGCCTAGGTGGGTGGATCACCTGAGGTCAGGAGTTCAAGACCAGCCTGGCCGACATGGCAAAACCCCATCTCTACTAACAAAAACACAAAAATTAGCTGGGCATGGTGGTGGGC